>NC_042529.1:16182500-16482500 GCF_900963305.1 Echeneis naucrates | reverse complement strand
GCAATTCTAACCATGAGTAAAGCCACATCTCACGAATCAATTGGTGGACTGTGCATCCTTAAGACATGACATGAGCCACTCAATTCAAAGTGCATGAAAAGGTGTGCACAAGAGACTTTGAGCTGCTGTCAGTATTTTTCAGACCGTTTTATCTCCCACAGGAGTTTGGACAAATCAACGTAACACGTCTACATTTTTGGACCAAACAGGCAAGCTGCAGAAATTTTAACTGACAGCTTCAATGTTGAGCTTACTCAATCAACAGGTCAAAATGAGTGTATACACATGTGTATACACATTTGGCTGATGCCACTTCTGCTTGGGGAGCACAGACATACACTTTCAGCATAGATAAAGCACACTTTTGATCTGGGTCCAACTCGCTGCATAAAATGAATTGGACCCAGATCAAATAAAATTTTCTACATCACAACACTTAATCACGATTTTGATTAATTGTTCAGCCATAGTTAAAATATGGTCACATAGCTCTATTTCACCATCACCCATTCACTCTCAGCCTGTACAATTTGTTTCTCTGATTCCTCCGACAGTAGTTTGCAACGTCAGTACACACTGGTGTTTTATTCTGTGGAAATTTGCAGTTTAAAAATTAGTTTGTGTTGTGTTGTTTGTCTCAATGTGTGCATTGACTGTGTATTCATTTCAGGATGATTGACAGATAGCCCTTACCCTAACCCTACAGCACCAGTATTAATACCAATAAAGAATTAACAAAAGCTGAAATACATGGGCAGACAAGATGGAGCAGTGATGGGAGAAAATTCTTTTATCACCCAGTGCATGAGCTCAGTGCATGAGCTGGCTGCTGTTGGAGAGAGAGCCCCATACTTTGTGTTTATGTGTTGTTACATGACGTTCTATGTGACTGTGACATTAGCTGCTACTAACATACAGTACAGGCCAAATGTTTGGATACACTTTCGTATTCATTTGAATGAGAATGTGTGCCAAACTTTTGGCCTGTACTTTATGTATGGGTTATGGTTAGGTTTATGTTAATGAGTGTCCTTGCAACTAACACTAACAAAGTCTGAGAGTGTGTTAACAACAAAAGTCATCACCGATTCATATATTTTCACTGGACTGAGCAATTTACAGAGCTGATGGGAGGTTACATCCTACAAGTGAGAAAACAGGTTCACAAGGTTTCACCTTTGAGCATACTATGTGTAGCAGTTTCCCTCAACAAGCAGCCAGCTGTCCCCATCCAGTCCTCGAGCAGCCAATTTGTGACCTCTGAGCAGTGATTCCTTCACTGTGTGCTTTGGTTTGATCAGCACATGTAAACGTGGAGTGTCATCTCCATGCCAACGATGTGCTGACAGCCTGTCAAGCGTGAGCTTTTTTTACATTCACTTTAGGAGCAGTTCGCTAATTGATGTTGAGCCAGCAGTAGGGGCCTATTTTGGATGAAAATGATAAGTTCTAAGGCCACAGCTAAAAGAAAAGTGGACAGGGAAAATCAGTAATTAAGAGACAATTGAAATTAAAAACTGCATTCATTCTCCCTCCCACCAGCACAAGACCTATGTATTTATTATGCCAGGAGACCAGAGCTATGATGAAGATTTCCAATTTGAAATGCCATTAGGAGACGAAGCATAGGAATTTTGAAGAGACATTTTCACAAAATTCAGAGATAAGAACAACAAAAATAAATGCACTGAAATCGTCCTATCAAGCTGCAAGCAGGATTCTTGTTACAGCTACAGTACAGGCCAAAGGTTTGGACACATCTTCTCATTGAAATGAATAGGAACGTGTGTCAACATAGTACCCACTCTGTGAGTGATTATGGGGAGAGGGAGGACTGGTTCAGTGCCTGAAAATTCACCACCCTCTTACCACTGCAATTCACAGTCTGTTCCTTGTGAAAGTCTTGGAGAAGTGTACTCTGAAATCATTGCATTAATGATGAGATTCATAAACTTCTTGAGAGCATCATCTGCACTGCAGCATCATTTGCTGTGCACAGTCCTGACAGAGGTCAATGCAGCATTTGATAAATTGCTCTTGCACAACATCATCAGATGGTTGAGCCAAGTCAAGTTTCTGGAACATTTTTTGGGCCATTAGGAATGAAGTGTTTCTGTCAAAGCAAAAGAGTGCAAAAGCAAAACAGTTCATGCAATTCCTGCAAAATCAAGAAAAATTGAAGCTGTGGCATTTTCGGTTATGGTTATGTGGTTATCATCAAAACCTACAATTGAAGCTACAAGGGAAGAACAACACAGTGTGTGAGGTGATGTCAGCAGTGTATGCTTTCCAGAGGAAATTGGGGGTCTTCAAAAGTGACCTACAGGTAGATTGCCTACTTCACACATTATCTGGATTTTACTTGACATCTTTTTGATACTTATTTTCAAGACACGCTTTGATGACTTCATTTTAGGAAAATAAATCCTAATATGCGTTGACAATCCCTTTCTGGTCAGAAGTGTGAGAGTTCTCTACAGAAGCACAACAAATCTTCCCATGGGCCACAGCTTCTTCAGTGCAAAGTGAATTAATTGACCAGCAAGAAAATAATGCACTGACAGAGACTCAGTGTGACATTTTCCCCCTCTGGGCAAAGATGGCAAATGCAGCTAAATTCCCTCTGCTGCAGAAAATGGTACTTCACATTCTGACAATGTTTGTCTGAACCTACTACTGTCAATCTGCATTTTCAACAATGAATGTGGCGAAGAATAAGTACCGCAGTGGACTCACAAATGAGAACTTGCGTCAGTGTCTTTGCCTGGCCATCCCACCATTTGTGCCAAAGTTCAAAGCCTTGGCAGCAGACACAAGATGCCATTTCTCTCATTAAGCAGTTTTTTTTTTTTTTTTTTTTCCTAAAGGGACATTTTCTTTTATTTAATTTTTTGAGATGCTTGATTTACAGCAATGTATATTTCTTCCTTTTTTGTGGTTCTTTGTGTCTACTTTTAAAAATAAACTGTTCTTTAACCCTCTCCTGGTATATCTGTTTTGGATTCTTTGAAGGGGTTTTGTTTTGTTATGTTTAATTTCAGTACCCAATTGAATTTATGTCAAAAGAGAAATTGTATTTTATTGTAGAATATATTTTTGTTGTTGTTTTGAATGAAAATGACATTTAGTTTTGAAGCCACAGCCACACGTGCTATGACGTGTTACTTGGCCAACTTTAATAAATGGACATTTGACTCACTTTGACTCATTTCTATGTGGCCCTTTAAAATTTGTCTTTGAGTACCTTTGATCTATAGTATCACATATTATTTAATTTGCATCCTATTAATGCTATTATGTTTAGCAATACCCACACACAATCTAATGCCATTTCATAGTTAAGGTCTATACCATACTCTATTTTCACAAAGCTTACAATGGATTTACTGTTTGCTAAAAAGCTATAGCTTTTTTTCATTTCAACAAGTAAACCCTTTCTACTTTTGATAAGCGCATTTATGTTAAAATAAGCTAGCTAAGCTATACCAGTTAAACAGGATGTCTGAAAGACAAACAAGTATATAGACACTTTGAAAAGTGTCTCTCTCTCCATCATGCTAAGGCTGTCTTCGTGCTGTGAAATACTACAGAAAGGCGAAACACGATGCTCCACGGACATTAATGCATTTATACTTCAATACTCTAATAATAAAGTATGTATAAAACATGTGTATCAGGTCAATTGAAGTGTTTCAAGTACGTTGGTATTGGGTCAAAGCACTGGTCAAAGCCCCTTGATAAGGTAGTGTTGAATCAAAGTCAAATGCTATAGGCTGGATAAAGTTAATCACAAAATCAAAAAGTCTCTTTGCTTAAATTATTGTGGCAACTATATTGACATCACATGTATTTTTGTAATACATACATAAAACTTTAACATACATGTAATAAATAACCTTGAGACATGCAAGTGTTCAAGGGTAGCGCAGTGGAGGTGGGGTGACTAGTAGGGCTGGGCCATTTAAGAAAATATCCAATTGCAATTTTTTTGACAGATATTGCCATTGTGATTTGATTTGTGATTTTTACTTTTGTGTTTTTTCAACTACTGGTGAAGGGTTGTTGTATTTCCTCATGATATGGCTCCCAGTTATTACTGTCAAACACTGGGCAATAAAGTTGATGAGATCGCAGTGCACCTCAGACATGAGAAGGATTTATGAAAAAGTAACCCGATCTGCTTTGTTGAGACGTGGCTTCATGAGGACAGTATGGACATCGGGCTTGATGGCTATGCAGTTCTCAGGGTAGATTGCAATAAAACCATACTGCGATTGTCTGAAAGCCTCCCTTGAAATGTCATTGGGGAGCTCGAAAAATTGTCCTCTGGCATGTAAGCGTGAATAGTTGTTTGTCTCTATATGTTGACACTGCGATAGACTGGCAACGTGTCCAGGGTGTATCCAGTCCTTGCCCAATATCAGCTGGGATTGGCTCCAGCACCTCCCGCGGCCATGACAGATAAGTGGTATAGATAATGAGATGAGTATTTATACAACTCTCTCCCAAGTTTGCATGCAGTAATCAGAAGTAATTTGCAAGGAGTCTACTGTCCAACTCTGGTATATGTATGAATCCAGCAAACACCAAAACAACCAAAAGTACTCCTCAGTTTTCTTTAGCAAATAGGTTCCTATTCATTACACGTGTGCCAGAGCTGATATCATCTACTATTGCACATCGGTCTGTACAAGTTTGTAGTACTAAATGGTCTCAGCAGCTAGCACACACAGCTACAGTAAACCCAGAGGGTAAAACATGATTTTGTCAGTCACTACTGGCACAGTTTCAAGTCAGCCAAATTTCCTTAGAAGGCGAAAGCACATATCAGTATTGGAAAAGAAGCAGTATGTTTTGGAGTATAACTCATTGGTATCCACAAGGAAAAGACTGGTTCATTCAGGCCAATAGTGCACTATCGGACAGTGATGTTGGGAGCTGGAGCTGCTGTCATGATGTACCTATATGTGCAGGTCTGTTACAATTAGTGTTATCACACACAGGGTGTAGAGACTTTCAGATGGCTCTCAGGAAAGATCAGCACACACTATCACGCTTGCATTTCAACTTCTACAGGGTTTCAGCTGATTTGTCAATTTGGGTAGGAGCATGTTTGCTAAATGTCAAATAATTCTCGCTGATCGCATTAGACACTAGGATGAGTTACATTTATATTGAAAGACACCTACAAACTGAAATACTTCTAGCAAAAAAAGCATAATGAGAGCAGTGTTCTCTTTCATGAGTGCGTCTGTGTGCATGTGCTTGCGTGCATGTCTTTGGCAGCCTTACAGACATCTGCTGTGAAGGTCAAGTTTCAGTCTACATGGAACCAATCAATGGAGCCAGCACTAGAACACCCCTCCCCGCCTTCATTTGCTGTACTTGGGGGGGGGGGGGGGGGGGGCGGGGGCAGCAGACACACACACACACACACACACGCACGCACGCACACACGCCATTCACAAAGTGGTCCTGTGCACACTTTACATCTGTATGCCCAGTTCAAACACACACACACACACACACACACAATAGCATGCCCTCAAACATATACACATAGAGATAAAAAAAAAGGCACCATACACGCAGAGTGGCACATGTGCAGAAGAAACCTTTCCCTAGATTCTCAAGGAGCAATCTCATGTTGCATCTCTGCTCTTGCTGAACAAAAGTTTCACAGGCTGGCAGAGGTAACAATTCTAATTCAGGTGGACTACACGTGTTTTAATTAGAGGCATTAGTCCTGTGCTCCTCATTTTAGTAAATGAAGGTTCTAGAATTTTCTTTAGCAACAGAAATTAAGACCTAGTTTAAAGACATCTTTGGGCCTGAATTGAAATGAGTGACCCCATGATTGGATCTCATGTTTTCAATCTTAATACCAGGCCTAAATAGCGCCAGAGACACAAACACCAAACATGGTAAACACAGCATACATCCTGGCTGAACACAGAATCCAAGGTGGCAGCATGAGAAAGGATGACCACAACTTTAAAGGGTTACGAATATTTCACAAAAATCACACAAAAAAAATTCATTTAAATGTATAAAAAAATTTGCTGTTCAGCATCCCTAACTACCTGCATTTTTGTCAGCTCAGGGACAAAGACCAAGAAGTTTGACGTGGGGGCATTGTGACAGGGATGTCAATATAAAAAAATTACTTGTAGTGATACTGCACAGTTTAGTATGGTCTACGAAATGAGAATGTAAGACTATAGACCAAAAGCATTACCATAATTTCAAAAGTAACTTGGACCGATTGTCCAGAAGATTTCTGCCACCTTTTATGGTATGATTAAAGAGAGTTCAGAAAAAGTGTTACAACATGGTATAAATGAATTGATGTAAAAAGAGCGTGGGACAGTGGGCACAGATGCAGAAATTGAGAGGGACATGCCTTGTGTGTGCAAAGCATCAGCAACGCTGTTGCTAGACCCTAACTACCTGCATTTTAAGGGTTAGGGTTAGGGTTAGGGTTAGTTAATATGCGTACACAGGGTGGAGGTGAGAATCTGACGTTTGGGCAAGTCAGCAAGATGCTGTATTGGATGTTTGTTTGGTTTGATTGGTGGATTTTTATTTATTTTTTTGCCGTGACAAACTGCAGCAGAAACACTGCAGCTGTCTTAACTGAGAAGAGGTTTATACAGGGTTTTTTTTTTCCAGCAAAATATAAATCACCTATAAATCTGATTTTCTTTTTTTTTGGGGGGTCATATAAATCAAAAACATTACACAACAAATGTAACAAGGAAAAAGAAAAGCATCACAGAAGAGATGATTGCGCTTGCTGTGCTGCACTTTGTGGTAACAATGTCGTGCTGTAATGTCAACAGACACTTTGGACCTCACACACCACTACATCCACTATGTTCCTCAGGGCACATACACAAATATACAACCAGACAGCCAGCATGTGTAGTGTGCATTGATTGATTTTTAACCAATTGTTAGTTGATTAAATGTCATTTAACATTTATCTACTATACTGTGAACAACTTAATCCTTGTAGAAGGGGTAAGGGGGCGTTGAATTCAACCCAAATCTCTGCTGACATTCAGACAAATACATCCATCATAAGGTCAAAAAAGCTGCTCAACACCAATATCAATGAATCTACAGTACAGGCCAAAAGTTTGAACACACCTTCTCATTCAAATTAATAGGAAAGAGTGTCCAAACGTTTGGCCTGTACTGTACCTTATTCCAGAAAATTATCCCTAATGTAAGCTTCTCTGGTTGAAGGGTTGAGCAAGTTACATTTAAGTTCACAGCTTGGCAGTTACTGAGTATTTCCCTACTTGGATATAAGTAACTCCCCTGGCTTCATTAGGCTTCAATAAACCACGAAATTCAAAAATAATCATAAGCCTTGAATGTTTATTGGATTCATCACAGTTCTCCTGAAATATGTTTCCCAAAATCCTTTATGAACACATTAAGAAAATAAACCAATAACTCTTCCCATTCACAAGTCTCATTACACTGGAAGAATCCACCACTCCTCACAACACGAGTAGAAATGTGTGACTGTTCACAGCTCAAAGACACACCCAAAACACTTTTGTTTCATTATGTGTGTGTGTGTGTGTGTGTAGATTATTCCATGATACCACGTGTGGCTTTTCTCTCTAGCGTGCTAAGCAGTAAAACGCACAGAGTAGACAGACAAGATCTGCTCATCTGAGAAGCTCAGCAGCTTTGTTGCTGCCATTGCCAAGTGAGAACAACAGTAGTAATTGTACGTCATTAAAAAGACGTGATATGTGTTTAACAACAAATGTTATTGTTAGTATAATGCTGATAATCCAGTGAGGATGGGCAACACAATGGACCACCTCAACTTGCAAGCTGAAGGGTTTGTCAAAGCCCTTACAGTCCCTGACCTAAATATTATCAATAAAGTCCTTAAAAGCTGTGCATACAGCATAGCCCAAAAATCTCAAAAAACCTTCTTTTTTTTTTTAACCCTTTCCAGGTATGAAAAACATACCCCAAACCAGAACTGAAACACTCAGCAGCAGCAGGAAGTACTAACAGGCTGGGATACTCACCAGAGGGAGCATTACTAAGAAACAACCATGCAGGGAGTCCAAACTTGTGCTTCAAGCTATTTTTACTTTTGTAATTTTTAACAAATATGGTATCTTGTCATGCATCAAATTTATCCATGGGACTGCATATAACAAATAGCTATGGTACAATATATTTCAATAGAATGAATAAACTCTAAACCAGTGCTAGTGTTGTTTTTGGTTAAGTAATGGCTTCAAGGAAGACCGGGGTCTCTTGTGCAGTTAGGGGATACAATAATAACTGGTATAAACGCAAAGTTTACCTGGGGGGGGTGTTTTGAACATCGGCCGCATGCAGATGTAAGGCGCAATATGATCTGCATCTGAACAGTTCATGTTTGTCACCTTTATTTTTCATTAATTCTTCAAGTTTTGTGATTATATTTCAAGAACTGAATGGTACCAAAACATTTTCAGACTATATAATTACACATACAACTTGATGTTAAATAAAATGACTTCTCGTTTTCAAGTGTCAAATAAATTTTTATTTCATGGGTGACTGCAGGAACAACCGGCCGTTTCGATTGGGCTGGCTGATGTAGTAAGGACTCAGGCAGAATGGAGGTCAGCTTTGCTTTGACTGGGCAGTACATCAGCTTTGTAGTGGAACTGGTACTGAAAGTTGGTAAGCATCTGAGGATGTGGTACCAGCCTCCCATCTTGTTTTTTTTTAAGGTTTCTTTATGGATTTCCCATGACACTGTTGATCAGCATAAGCTTGCACCGTTAGCTCTGGTAAGGGAAAACGGCTGACCAGAAGTGACGTACAAAAGCACGGAAGTTCGTCACTATTTACTTGCGTGTTTGGAAATAAGGTGGATAAGGTCGACAAAAAAACCTGAAAAAACCTTTTTTTAAAGATTTTTTTTGTTTTGTTTTGTTTTTTCTGGGGGGGTAGTTGTTGTTTTCTTCACCTATATCTTTCTTTTCACAACTTGTACTTACAGCTCATCAGACGTTTACGTCTCCTCACATTAACAGAAAGTGTTATACATATCCATGCAATTTCATAAAAGCTGTCTAAATGTAGTTGATTTCTTGTGCTTTAGGATGAGGAAATAAAACACATGCACGCACACTCACACAGAGACAGACACACATGCACGCTCTTGCTCTCTTTTTCAGCATATATGAAAAGTGTGAAACTCTATGGAAGTTTACAAGCGCTCAGAAAATTTGCTAACTAATCAATAAGTCAAACTAGTCAAGAAAATATTGTAGCTGTAGCTTTGGTAAGGGATCAGTCATTTAAATCATGAACTGTTTCTGATGAAATGATGATATATGTTATAAAGTTAATGAGAATTAATTTAAGCCAAACAGCGATCAGCGCTTTATGGGAAAATAATCATTAGTTATCATCTATTATAATCATCTAGAAAATACTGCTGAGAAACGGGGAGGGTGCTAACAATGAGAGGAGCACTTCTCGTCTCTCAGGTAACAAGAGTTAACTTGTTTAATTACGGTTCACATTCCATCTTAGACATGTCAAATACCGAGTCTACACACATCCCGGCTGAGAGAATGAGTTTTCTCGGCCAATATGCACAGTAAAATTCAGCTGCTTTGCTACTGTGTAGTCAATTTATTCCTCATATTGCTTATGACTATAATACTTAAATACCTAAGTTTTTCTCATCATACTCTGCTTTATCAAGACTAAAGCCAATGAACTACATACTACTACTACTACAACTAACAAGTAATAAGATGCTATTGTACAGCACTATCAACACAAAACAACATCATGAGTTTTGCAACTTTCAATTTATTACAATTAAGGATCAGAATCAATGAATAATAATGAATTTGTATATAAAATATTGAATAGAAAGTAAAAGCCAAACAAAATAAAATGGTCCAATGATCAAGAAAGTGTTGTTAATTGGCAAAAATGCCAAACTGACAACCCGAGTCTGTATAATACTTCTCCATTATTTCCTTCCTTATATATTAATAACAGGCCATCTGCCAAAATGTATGTCAACAAATACAAGCTGCAAGAAGATGTCAGTTAACTCTATACCATCTGGAAAGAGTTAGTGAGCTCTTGAAGAACCAGTAAAGACAGAACAAAAAAGGGGGTGGGCAGAGGTAAATGACAGGAGCAATTTCTGAGATTTTACTTCTTCATCTTTGAGCAAAATAATTGTGACCAATTCACTCAGAAGAGAGGATATCTGTCAAACAGCCCCATAGTTGACTGGCTAAAGTGTGTCATCCATCCATCCTCTACTGCTTTTCCAATTCCGGGTCGCAGTGGGTGCTGGAGGCAATCCCAGCCAACATTCCGGGCGTGGGGTGGGGTACACCCTGGACAGGTCACCAGTCCACCACAGGGCCAACACAAAAAGACATACAGAGACAAACAACCATTCACACTCACATCACCTACGGACAATTTACAGTCACAGTCTTTATGGATTTGATAATTCCTTCCTTCAAATCTGTCTCGAGCACACACTGTTGACAGGAATGTTACTGAACTGAACTTTTTTGTAAATGAAATGTGAACTGAAAAATTAGATCTCTTGTCTTAAAAGGACTGAAGTCAGGAAAGCCATAGAAACCAATTTTGTCCCACACTCTCTCTGGTCAACAACTACTCCTCTGTCTCTTTCTAAGACTCACCAGTGGAATCAGTCTAATGTTCTCTATCATTTCCACATGATATAACTGCACACAACTCTTCTTTACTATGTAGAGTGGCAAACCCACTATAGGATTATATTCTATTTCATTCTGTGTTATAATATACTACTCCCTATAAATAATTATAACCAATTCAGTTCGAAGCCTCTGAATTCTGATATTTTGTTCAGGTAAACTCTATAAGGCGGTATACCAATAAACCACTGAGTGTTTATTGGTGAATTGGTGTTTATTGGTGTTTATTGTGAACACTGGTTACTTAACAATGAACACAGTCAAATCCTATTAATATAAAATATTATATATTCTATTTCATCTGCAGCCTGGTTCAGCTCCTGAAACAGACACCCAGTCATTTATGTGTTCATTTGTTCAAGACTTCTTCAGCCCTGTGTTGTTGTATTGTGCCATAATCCAGGACTGAAGGAGTTAAACCCTGTGCAGTGGGTGAACTCAAAGGAACTGGCGTTCACGTGGCTAAGCCACTGTTGCTATGGGAGAGAGGCCAGACAGAGGAGAAGAAACCCCTATCTCACCATCTCTCACATTCCCATTATCTATCTATCTATCTATCTATCTATCTATCTATCTATCTATCTCTCTCTCTCTGCCCCCCCCACACGCACCAAAGGACTAATGAGAATACACAGCTTTCTCTTTCTTTCTTCCTCTCTTCATTTTTCAAATAACATTCACTCTCTTTTGTTTCAGCTCTCTGAAACATCTCTCTCTCTCCCTTCATCTACACTCCTCACCTTCTCCATCTTTCACTGTCGCTTTCATATCAGAAAGCAAGTGATTCATGCACAGCACAAGGCCAGGCTGAAGATAGTGTGAGAATTTAAGCACATAACAGCAGCTACCTAATCTCTACCATCTTATTTTCCACACTGAATTTGTAATAGGAACTTTACTATTTTCACTAATTAAGAGTAGTATCTCACAGGCTGACGCAATGTCTTTTTTGGTTCATGAAACAGAGAGAAACAATGAATTAACCATCCAAATAGCTGCAGATTAATTTCACTAAGTTCAATACATTTGTAATCAACCAATTATTTATTTACAATAGTTTACTACAGGCTAAATAGCATAAAATGTCAGATTTTGACATATTAAATCTCTGTGTCAAAAAAAGAGCATTTGTATGATTATGATGATTTTCTTTCCAAATAGTCACAGTCACTCACATTCATCACTGAATACAAAGATCATGCATGGTTATGTCATGTTTAAAATTCCTCGTAATCAACATGATTCAATAAGATCCAATGAATGCAAAGGCGCAGATTAGAACAGGAGAACAGACAGAAACAGACATGGTCTAAAAGAACAGGTCATGATTGATTGGAACATGACAGAGCTGCACAGTGCAATAGACAGCATATGTCAAGATGACCAGCAGAACAGCAATAGAGGTCAGACAATGGCTGAAAGCATCGTTAATCCAATACTCTAAATGTCTGGCTATAGTTAGCAATACAGCCACAGCCCTGAAGACACTGGCACAATATGCTATTAATATTATTAATCATGGGCTTCACTATCAATCCTCAGTTTAGATTCAATTGAATTCAACTGTACTGCTATAGCACAGAGTAAAAATTACTGAGACAGTGAAATGTACTTAGTAGAAGGCACCTGACATAAGTGTAAAAATGTTGTGCAGGTGTAAGACAAAGTAACGCAAATAAAAGAAATTATATTGTTTAAAAAAAAAGCAGGATTTGAATACATTTCAACACTATAGGTCAGATATGTTGACATCATGAAAGCCCACCAATGACATTGAGGGCAGGAGTATAAATGTAATTATGCTACAGTGCACATCTATAATTATTAACAGGGGTATGCATATTTACTGGTATGTGGGAGCATGAATATTGCAAGTATCCCACCACCTCTGTGATTTCTTTCAACCTGAGGCACAGCATCCTCCAAAACCTTACTGAAATAGTGTGAGAATGTTCTCGGTGGTGCAGAAACACACATTCGTCGATGAAAGCTTAAAGTGAAATACATTACAAGGTCATCTGGTGTTAGTGAGGATGACAGTTACTCGGACAGGTAAGACAACATTCCTTTGGCAGCAGAATGCTTTACTTTTCCTGAGAGCAGTGTTCAAATACACAAATGAGACCAACAAGTCCAAGAAATTATATGGAATGAAATGATTCAGTGCAACTTGGTAGAGGACATTTATTTAAACACACTAGTGGGACTTCCCACCACAAAACAAAAAACAAAAGGCATTTTACTCTTTGACAGAGAATGCCAGTTTGAGCAAAAACCATATCTTATTTTCTCAGTTCCTCTGTCATAAAACAGTGATGGATAGATTTAATTCATGGCAGTTGCGAGCATGTTGGCTGTTTAAAGGTATGGTTGCGATAACAGCAGTCAAACAGGCAGATGTTTTCTCATTCCATATTCAGGACCCAGTCACAGTCTGTCTGGCCTTCATACTAAATGTTTTACTAACCGCTCTGGATCTACTTCTGTGGATAACAGCACAGTGAGCTATTGCAATCTCTCCCTATTCAATCACATATCAGATGTAAACTAAAATCACACAAGGGTATTTAATTTTGCATATTAAGGTATCTACCCTCTAACCATCTGAAAAGAGTTAGTGGTGCCAGTGCCAGTGGATAAGTTGAATTATTTGAACACAGTGATGATTCCAAATGTAAAAAGCATGCCTGACCCTTATCTCCTTCACTTCACTCCATAAACCCTTGTTTCATCTTACTGAATTGAGCACTTATTGTAATGTCACTTATAAGGTTAGCTTTTAAGGGGAAACAATTTGATGGCTATTGAAAAAATGTCTGTCAGATTTACCCTATATTATACAACAAACATTTTGTAAGCAATCAGTATCTCACTGGGATGAAATTTATTCTTGTGCGCCTTGGTAATCAAACTTAATTTTGTTGCAAAGTGAAAATAGCAAATATCATGAGATGAAATCACTTTGCACTGCCTTAATACTGCTTTGTATTCTGATAAAATCCTCAAAATCGGTGCTGTGTTGTGCACTGATTTAAAAATGGCTAAATGCCATACATGAAAGGGAAATCACCATAGGACAACAGATATAGAATTGAAATGAACTGAGATTTTAATAGACTCTGGTGCTTTGCAGTAAGCTATTTTGGTTGTAACCAAGCTTCACATGCGACTTCATGTATTTTTAGCATTGCAAGCTTTAAAATAAAAATTCCACCATAGCTAGCAATGAGAATAACAGTTGTGCAGAGCAGTACACCAGGAAACCACAGCAGCTGTTGTATAGTACAGCCTAATGCATTCCCAGGGTTATCTGGGAAGCCTGCGAGCCGAGAGGTTTTATGGCTGTATGCAGCACTGTGATGTAGCGGAGCTTTAGTGCACTCTGTGTTTATGTTGAAGAGATGGGGGAAGGGTACGTCCAGCCAGAAATCCAGCCAGCCCATCTTTGCTTCAGATTACATTTTGTTTCCTTAGGCACCACAAAACAAACCACTAACTCTCAGTGTATCCAGTTGCCCAAACATCACATAACCTGGGAGTCACATAGCAATACTGGAGCTCAGTGTGTGAATGTCAACCTGATAAATAAAGACTGATTATGTAATCATTCTACAGACAACATTTTTGTCCCTGACTGACTTTTGTCCCTATTGAAATTGACAACGATAGCTTTGGTTTCATTCTAAAAAAAAACATTAAGCCTCTAAAGGCCAGAGGAGCTTCTGTTCTGCCTGTAGATGCTAAAACAAAGACACAATGCACGTGGAATAATTACATAAACATTATAACATAACTGAAGGTTACTGATAGAGAATAAAACCCCTGTTTATCAATTCAGTTAATATATTATTTATATAAATCTCTTGACATGGCAATGTCAAGGTTGATGTCAAAGTCAAGTCATCAATGTGGATATTTGTTTGTTTCCAAAAAAGAAAGACAGAAAAAGTTGTTTTATGTGGTTTGATTAATCTGACTTAAAGCTTGAATCATTTGACAGCCCGAATATATATATATTTGTGTCTGTGTAATAAACCAAACAAGATTCAAAATAGGGTATTGTCAAATTCATTACATAGCACGTGTGTCGGTGTTAACATTAGAAGGCTAAAGTTTCTCTCCATGCTATGTTTATTCTCTATGTCTCTAGTATGCATTTCTACACTAAACAATGTTGCTATTCATAACGTAGCACACTCACAAGCAGCTTGGAAATGCTTGTAAGCTGGCTGAACTGCAGCACTGCAATAACACACCAGACTGTGTGTGGAAGGTTCTTCCCTGGTCACAGCCTGTCATTTTCTGCTGATTAGCCACATAGAGATGAACTTCAGGCCACAGCCCTAAAACAAACTGGCAGCAGTGCTACTGTAAACAGACGCACAAACACACAAACAGTGACACAGACACACACAGACACAGAGAGAGAGAGAGAGAGAGAGACAGAGACAGAGAGAGTGGACTGTTAAGAAAAACAAAGGCCCCTAGAGGCAGTGACCATTCATTGTGAATCAAGATGAGCATGGCAGATTTCTGCCTAATAGGTCAGCAAAATATTCTGCAAATGATGTTTTTTTTTTTGTTTGTTGGTTTTTTTTTTCTTCTAACAGTTTTTGGTGGGATTTCTGACACACTGATACAAGCTAAGGGTCTGCAAAAGAACTTGAATTCTGCTCACACTCTGTATGTCACAGATGTGTAGTGGCTCTCTCTGCCTTCTTAATCCCTGTCATGTATTTTTCTGTTTTCCATTTCACAATATATCCCTGCAGCAATCTCTTGACTGGAAAATCATTCACATTCCAATTAATGGAATAGTCTATTTTATATTTTATTCTCATGCACTGGAGCCACAAATAGATTTTAAGTAACTGTATGGCTAACGTTCAGCTCAGATGTACAAAAAGAAATCAGGATTCTAATCCTCTGCACATATCATTCATTCAGTATTATTAAGAAATGCTTGGATTGTGCGTCAGCCCATTTATTTTATCATACAACGTGCATCTTATTTGCACATTTACTAATTAGTTGTGAATTGCATAATGTGGACTAAGGTTTTACACAATAAAGCTGTGCATTTATGACTTAGCATTTAACATATAAGTAATATACCAAAAGAATATAGCTGGGCAGTGTACAGTTATTACCACTATGACTCTGTGTCATAACACACTGCCATTACTGCTTTCATTTATCCTATATAAAAGATTTGACAGTAAACCAACCCAGCAAAATACATTAGAAATTCAGATTTTTTCATTGTATAGTCAATATCAGATCTAATTCGACTAAACTGGTCTAATCTCCATGTAGACCAGATCTCTATTACTGGGCCAAGCTCACCAAAAATATATCACCCATGTTATAGCATAAGTACCATCATCAGAATATGCCACTGTTGGAATCATGGCAGACAACCATTTATCTTAGCAAATATCTGCCAAGCATTATAATTTTAATAATACAGTTGTATGAAAATGTGAGTGTACATACTCAAATATTATTCTGCCTTTGGGTTTATTACACTTGATCACCTCAGAAGCAACATGACTGCACTGTCTGATTTTTTCTGTGGCTTATGAAGTTCATAGTAAGTTCACACAAAATGTAACCCTGAACAAAACCACTACAAATCTTTGATTACTGTGCGAAGTAGCGAATAGTAATAAACGCCATTAAGTTCACTGATTGTAAAAAATGTGCAGAATATGCTGCACATCAGGCAGAATTTTATTACACAAAGGTAGATTTACACATATGCTGTCCAATTAACCAAACCCATTGAAATTGTTGATTAACTTTCTTCTCATCCACTGAAAAAAAAAAAAAATATATATATATATAAAATCTGTCCCACCAGAGAAGTTTAAATTTGGTTATTTTACATATTTGATGCATGGTAGGTAGCATTTTAAAACTAATATCCACATTAAGATTATATTAATATATCTTAACATATGTAACTTGCTTTTTTTTCCTCCCACTAATATTTACAGCTATGAACAAATAAGTGTAGTTAGTCCAAGCTATTAATCCAGAACAATATTGCACTACTGACCAGTCTGAAAACAGACAATTCACAAAGGGTTGACAGCTTGGCTTGACACACTTCTTTTAATCTAATCTCCAGTCCTTCTTGACTGTATTCACTGAGCTGGTTAAGCCCCTTGCTCGTGAGACTTTGCCCCACTGTATGGTATTAAAACAAGAACACCACTCATTACCTGAATTATATCATGCAAAATGACGAAGTCTAATACTTCAAGTACTACAAGATTGGCAGGGGATACGTGAAAAAAATATGTGTAAATGAGGGAGCATGAGAGTACACATGAAAGGTGTTCATTTTAAGTCACAGTATCCATAGAATGATCCAACCTTACTAATCCTTTAAAATTTGAACACCTTATTTAACTGAAAATTAATAGAAAGACATAAAACTGTGAAACAAAAAATTTACCAGTGACTGATTCTATAAAAAGCAAAAGAATTGGTCAATTTTACGTGAGGGCCTTTAATGGGTATGCTGGCGAAATTCCATCAGTTCAGTTAGACCTGATAAACATCCAAACACTTAACTAAAAACAAACCATACACCAACACCCTAACACAGACCAGCAACCATTCAGTGTTTAATATACATAATGATTTTGTGTCAAGAAATGGTGTGTGTGTGTGTATATATATATATATATATATATATAAAAGAAAAAAAAGAAAACGAGCTAGATAATCAAATCAGACCTGTGCTTGGGTTCAGCCAGTTATCTGCATAGGCTGATAGAAGGATTCTGTGAACAAAAGAAATGGGGAACAGGCACACTGTACAATGAGACAGTGCAGTGTATCAGCCAGCTTGTCATGGCAAATATTTCACTGTTTGCTGGGTTTTGCATGTGAACCCACTGTGAAAATACCTCTATTTAAGGAAACTGACCTATATATTACACAGATTTCCATCCATCACTGCCTATCTACTATCTGTATTGAGTACAGGATAATCAAACTGGAAATATAGCTGCTCCTGAAAGAGCTGAAGCTGACAACACTCATCTGACTTCAAATATTTTTGATGACTATAAATTTCCCATTGTTCCACCTGCAGCAAGCTAGTTTTATGTTTTTGCAAGTCCTGGCATTCCTGCCCATCACGAAAAGGTTGTTGTCGGCCAGAAAACCAAAGGTAGACTGGGGCTCATAAAGGCTAAATACGCATATATAATGTGGATTATGGTCAATAACCACGAGGTATATGGGGATTAGTTGAACGTAAAGGCTGTAACACGGAGTAAATATAGGAAGCAAACCTCACCTCCGTCAGCTGATTTGCAGTATACATCAGATTAAGCGTTCCGTTGCTTTGGACTCAAATTCCAGCACACGCTTTAACAAATGCAGCCTCTGTCATGCGACAACACAATCTCATATCAAATTTCAGGTGTCTGAATAATGGGAAATTGCCACTGTACGTTATGCTTTAATTCATGAAAACAATGTACCTACAGGGAGACTGCTGTTTTATTAGCGTTGACAAAATCTGAAAACAGGTTGGTCTTCCACACAGTGAATGTCTTGTGAAGGCGGCTGGTTTGGGAATATTCATGTAAATAAGAAGTGTACCGTCTGGATGAAGGAAAGCTTTCTGCTTTCCATAACCCCCTGGTGGTAGTCTGCCTCTCAACTTGCTTAAGTGGTCAACTAACTGGTCAAACATGTAAACTGAACGAAGACAAAGGTGTTGGTGAAAAACAATCCAAGCGACTTGTTAAGGTGGCCCTACTAACACATATCCACACTATGTTTCCGCCTGGCAAGCCTACAACATTGCCTCGCTGGCTAGCCACCAACCACAGAGAAATCCCCGTTTGCCTTACATGTAACAGAGTGAAGAGGAGCAGATAGAATGCGCTTCTCATACCGTAAGGTCGGGATTGTCGCTGTCACGATGGTTGACGGCTCGTATGACCCCGGACCTCCATGGCCACCGACCGATGTCGCCGATTTCAGGCGACTTGTCCCCGCTGACACAGAGGAACCGTTTCCCTACCAGCTCCGGCCGAGCCTCGACTGCCATGGCCCTTTGCTGGTTCAAATCCCCCCCACCCCCCCCCCCCCAGAAAAAACTTCCCAACAACGACGCCCTTACAGGCCTTTCATTTACGACATTAAATCAGCTCAAAGGAATCCACCGATATAAAGAAAATCAAAAAGGAAAAGTTATTTGTCGCCGTAGGCAGAAAAGCCGACCCGGGGTATTTAAATGTGCTGTAGTCTCCACCCGCTCGAGCGTCAGTCTATTTTCTCTCCGCTTGAAAATACGGTGGAACACTAGACCGCACCACCGCCGCCATCCATACTTGTGTTTCTCCGCTGGATCCCATGGCATTCACAGGACCATAGCACGCATGTGTCCATCCGCTAAATTATACCCCATCCGTACTATATTCGCCAAGCTTCGATTAAAGCTAAGGTGTTTGTAGAGCTGCCGCGATTACTAAGCAGTGTCAAATGTTGTCAACTGTAAAAGCACTACCTATATATTTTTTTTTTCTTTTTATATTTATTTATTTATTTATTTTTTGTCTTTCCCTTGTCGGAGTCAAATTCCAAGTATATTGGAACATATATTGGCACATACCTGGCAATAAAACTTTCTGATTCTGAATGCCACTGTTGGTACAATAGTGAGCAACAACGCTATCCCATGTAGCCTATAATAACAGGCTAGAAATAACAAAAAAAAATTATATTTATAATTGTGGCAGGTATTGAGTTGGTTACTTCCTAAATCCATCAACTGTCACCTTACTGCTGTTTGGGTCTGCACGCCATGATTTACCACGATGTTATTTTGGTAGTAATTTGTACCATTGTCATGCAATATCATCTATGTCAAGTCCCTCATCCTCCATTTTCAAGTCTGGATAATTTAAGAGACATTGTGTAAAAAATTAGTTTTAATTACTTGAATTACTATGAATAGGTTTTTTTTTTTTTATTATTTGTTTATTGTTAAATTAGTCCTTTATTCTGTGTAAAACATTTTACATCATGCAAGATATTATTCCAATGGCAGTGTAAATAGTAAAATTATAACTGACAGATCAGTGAATTAAATATCGGAATATAGTGGGAATGAAAGTCAAAATCAATCATAATTATTCATTTAATCCTATGTTAACATATTAAATATACTTTTGTTTGTTTGTTTGTCAGTCAAAAAAGCAAACATGTTTAGGTGACTTTCACAGAAACTTCAGAAGTATTGACATTTGAGAATATCACTAAAAAAATTTATAATTTAGCCAAAATGTTCATTTATAAATTTGCAAACAAGTGAGGGACTCACCTGCACCTTAACACAGAGAGGAATGAAGGCATGGGACATTTCCAGTACAATCTTGCAGTTTGACTTACAATTCCCAGTTCATTTTTTCAAAACTCTTCAAACACTTCTCAACAAATCTTTCAAAGGGGTGGCCAGATGGTGCCACTGAAAATCTTAGAGTGGCCCACAAAAAAACAACAGCCATAATTTCAGGAATTCTATCTTACTATTGTAGTATATAGACTTGTAGATAATTATGGGAAAGACTTTAGGAATTGCTTAATGATATACTTTGGTTTCCTGGGTTACAATTATTGTTAATAATGGTCTGATATGCATAGACTAATACTGGTGCAGTTAAAATTATCGGTTCCAGGTCAAACACTTGCTTTAGTTGAATCCTGTCTTACTTCTGTGGCCACTGTCTTTTTCTGGTCTGCTGCTGTCAGGTGTCCATCTTCACTGTGCTCTATTAGGGATGTTGTCTGAGCCTATGTATTTTTGTAAAGCTCTACCTCTGCCTGTTTCTCTGCATCCTCCTCCTCACTAAGCCTCTGCTGCTGCTCCTTTGTCGGGTCTCTCTCTCCTCTATAAATTTTTCTTCTTAAAATAAAAAAGGATGTCAGTAGATTTTTTTTCTTCATTGCTGCAAATTGGCATAACATAAATGTAACAACATAACTCAGTTCAACATGTCAAAAAACAAATAAAAAGCATAACGTGACAGCTAATGTAAGCAAGCTAATAAAATTTGACAATTTAAAAAGCAGATTTTAGGCCAGCTGCCAGTTCACTGACTACATACTTCCCCGTGTTATGTTTACTTAAGAAGCTGTGACTGAGATGACGCTCTCTGGGTATTAAGAGTGGCCAAGGGGCATGGCCTAACAGTGACTGATGGAAGGTCAAAAGCAGCCTGGCCATGCACTTGTGGAAACACATAACTGATGATAGAAACTCATCATGTATATGTGAACCAGGAGTGGGTTAAATCATGGTTTCCATGCCCTCTCCCCCGAATACAAATAATATTACATTCTCCATAAGAAAACTAAGTAACTGGAATGAAATTGACATCAGGTAGCATTACAGTATTGGTAACCATTTCTCAGCTTTGATGTAGAAGATTTCATTACAAAAACAAGACTTTTTTAAGTGAATTGTGAAACCAAAGCAAAAATTTATAATGATCTTTTCTGCCTTTTTTTTTCTGTTTTTCATTCCTCTTTGTCTCATGTGACCTGAGTGTGGTTATTTCTTCAACATCTTTTTAGTTTTCGTTCACAGTTTTCTTCTTTGTGTTTAGTTATTCTTCTTCCTATGTCATTCTATCAATGTCTCTCCTCCTCTCTTGTCCCACCCTGGAGGTCACACCAGGCCAATTGCTTTCTACACACTTCACACATACACCTCTACAACATCCTTTAGATCCCACATAACTGTGCAATCCACGGGAATACACGGAATACACACACACATCCACTCTCTTCTTCTCCTTCAATCACTCTGCTTTAGTCTCTCATTCACTGATTCTTTCTCTCTTGTTCCTTGCCAGCATGTGAGGCCTCAGTGGTGGTCATTAGTAAATCTGCTCTGAAAGAAAGACACTGACCATGTCAGTTGCTTTCAAAACTCTGGGAGAAACATTCCTATGATATTACAGAATCATTATGATGATTTATTATGAATACATTTTGTATCTCATCTAGTGTACTGGAACCAATTTTATCATAATCATATTTTAAATGCAAGACATTTGTTATCTGATTGCATTTCCTTCCATTCAATGCAATCATTGGTTTCCGATCATTTCCTTTTGAACATACATACATACTATAAACATATAAACTTGAAGTTCAGTTTGGTAGATTTGAACATGTGTTATATCATCAGATTCCAATTACTTAAATTACTTAAGGTCAAAATGCTAAACATTTGATAGTTCTAGAATTTTGAACATTAAGATTTTCTGCTATTTCTTCTGTTATAACGTTTAACCAAGGGATGAAGGTAAAAGGCAAAAAAGTCTGGAGTAGACAACTACTACATAAACAACTACCCAAATAGAACAAAGGCCAGTTGGATTGTTGTATTAGTTGGTAGTACAAAAATGACAACAGAGAGGGGCAGACACAAAATTATATTTAGATAGAGGGAAAATTGGCTGAAAAAACAGAAGTGGCATCAATAAAAAAACAACAAAATGAAACAACCGGAGGTGCAGTGGTGAAGTGATGCGGCGCTTAGCACTGTCACCTAACAGCAAGAAGGTCTCTGAATTACTTGTGAGTGTGATGTGAAATGTTGGCCATGTGATAGCCTGGCAAGTTTTCCAGGATGTATCCCCTCCTCACCCAATATCAGCTGGGCTTTGCTCCAGCTCACCAACAACCCTGTGATGGCTAAATTATGAATTAATTGTTAATGGATGGAAAAAGGGTAAAATACAGACTCAACCCATCTTTTAATTGGCATTTCCATCTTTCTAAAATACCTGTTAATGTTAGGGGGGGAAACTTTAAATTAAGACAAGCCTCTTGTAGACTTTTTTACTAGACATTGTCACACATCAGATGTTTCATTTCGTGAGGTGCATTAGGCTGAACAGGGATAAGTACTACCATAGGCTTACTGAATGCAAGTAATAACAGTGTTGTGGACTGAGTTTCAAATCAAATCAAATCAAATCAGATTTATTTGTATAGCGCCAAATCATAACAAAGTTACATCAAGGCACTTTACATATAGAGCAGGTCTAGACCAAACTCTTTATAAATTTATTTAAAGAGACCCAACAGATCCCCCGATGAGCAAGCACTTGGCAACAGTAGCAAGGAAAAACTTCCTTTAAGAGGCAGAAACCTCGAGCAGAACCAGGCTCAGGGGGGGCGGGCCATCTGCCTCGACCGGTTGGGTTGAGAGTGGGAGAGAGAGAGAGAAAGAGAGAGAGAAAGAGAGAGAGAGAGAGAGAGAGTGAGACAGGCATTGGAGGGGGGGGGGCAGGAACATGTTGCTGCATGGAGTTCATGGAGTTGAGCTGTAGTGCAGAATTCATGAAATATGGGACCAGCAGGTGTTGCAGGAACATGGGATGGCGATGAGTCACCACCTGCAGGATTCTTTTGTCTTGTTTTTGTGTAGTTTGGTTTTGGGTTGTTTACCTTTTTCTTGCCTCTCCAGCAGAGCAGGTGGTGGCTCTGGGGTGTGGCCAACCTACTTCTTCAGAGGAGCACAGCAGAGCACATCTGGGGCCAATGCAGCAATCACCACTCCAGAAAAGCCTGGTTCACCTCCATGCTGCTGCCAGATGATTCAGTCGCCAAGCCACGGTAGGGCCGACTCCAATATTGTAGAACTACATTATACTATATATCACATAGTTTTCAATGTTATGTTTTTCATGACATTGCATGTATACAATGGAAAATTGATGTGTTGCATCCTTTGTTCTCTTCTGTAGGAATGATGAAAACCCAAAGTAACTTGATTTTTATCTTTGGCTGATTTTCACAATGTTTTTACTCAATTAATTTCCCAGTGTGCATGTTCCTGAATAGATTTCACAACTTCATGTGCAATCATTGAGCATTTTGAGGTTAATATTAGGCAACTGAATCTTCGTGTGCAGGTGTTTTCTGTTCAGCTGTGATCCTGTGACATTGCCCCAGACAGGCTCTATGACCAGAGAGGCTCCACTGGGAATCTACCTCACACTGCTGCACACCACAACAGCCTTCATGAATAACAAGCAGCCATGAATCCAATTCCCCCTCCTCCTCCTTTGACACACACTCACATGCACAGAAATGCATATATCTGTATGTGGTCATGAACTTGAACATCTACATATATATAAATGCACAAGTTCACAGTTGCACATTTACAAGTCTGTACATTTGTGCTGACATATCATTATCTGCACACAATGAAACCCATGCACTCACAAAGAGATGGGTCTATTAAAGCTCACAGATAGGGTGATGTCTGCCAAGTGTTCTGTATGGAAACCTGAAATGAATGTGATTACATTCTAAAGACTGGTATGGTTTATGTCATGAGCAAGACAAAGTCAGGCCAAACTCGGCTATCCTGTGGTATTTTCCAAAGTCCTAAACTTTGATTTCACACATAATAATAAAATAAAAGAATTTATTTCTCAGGCAGACCTTTCACCCCCTGTATTTTTTTGTAATTTTTTTTCTCTTGTCTTCTGTATTTCAGGTCAGCTTGTGTGTTTGTAGATTTCGACCATAAAATATGTTGCACACAGAATATAACAATATAGGTAACTACAGATCAATGATATTACAAACAAAGCCTAAGGATTTGGGACAGATCCAATGGTGCATATATTGTACCAAGTATGAAGTGATGATCGAACGAAACACCCCCACCCCCACCCCCCCAAAAAAAAAGGTTTAGGGCTCTGGTCATGGGCTGAGAAAATTCACAATGAGTTACATATGGATTTATGAAGACAGGATTTATTTGTGCTTGTAAACGAAAAAGGACCCACTTAACCAGTGTGTGCTCTGATTAAAATGTCCACATAATCTTAATGGCCCTAAATGGCCTACAGTATATAGCCTAGTAAAAAAATGTAAAAGTGCATTTATAAATAACAGCTATAAAAACGACCCTTTCTTTGGTCGATTTGACAAATACATTTTCAATGACCTTAAGTGACTTTTCAAATCAAATCAGATTTATTTGTATAGCGCCAAATCATAACAAAGTTACATCAAGGCACTTTACATATAGAGCAGGTCTAGACCAAACTCTTTATAAATTTATTTAAAGAGACCCAACAGATCCCCCGATGAGCAAACACTTGGCAACAGTAGCAAGGAAAAACTTCCTTTAAGAGGCAGAAACCTCGAGCAGAACCAGGCTCAGGGGGGGGCGGCCATCTGCCTCGACCGGTTGGGTTGAGAGTGGGAGAGAGAGAGAGAGACAGGCAGGCATTGGAGGGGGGGGGGGGGGGGGGGGGGTGTAGGCAGGAACATGTTGTTGCATGCAAGTTCATGGAGTTGAGCTGTAATACAGAATTCATGCTATATGGGACCAGCAGGTGTTGCAGGAACATGGGATGGCGATGAGTCACCACCTGCAGGATGAGGACAGGGAGAGAGAGGAGAGGAACTGGGAGAGACAGAGACTTTGGCAGAACATGGTTAGTAGGTTAGTAAATGCAGTATAAATGCTTAGAACTGGGTGAAACTGTTGTTGTTGTTGTTTTTTTTTTTTTTTAAGAAGGATGGTTTTTATCAGCGCATGCAAGGAGGGAGTTAGAGAGAAAGAGGGAGAGGGGGAGAGAGGGTAACAGGGAGAGACAGAGAGAGAGAGAGAGAGAGAGAGAGAGAGGCTCAGTCCTTCCCCCAGCAGCTTAGGCCTATAGCAGCATACCTAAGGAGTGGAGGACTTTTTAACTGTACGCTCTGTTCTTGTTCTGATCTTGTTCAAATGTTGTTTGAGCAACATGAAATAAAAACTTAGACTGCCATGTCCCAATAAGCTTTTACTGTGTGCACTGGAATGTAAAACACCCTCCATGGAAACGGTCAGAAAAAAATGCTTCTCTACTAACAATTCCACAAAGCTGCCTGATAACGTCTCTCACTCATTGGCTAGAATTCACCACGATGCGACAACAGACCAATCGGTGCTCAAATTGGATGACTTTGAATCGTCATCGCTTACATTAAACGCAAAAATCACATTTTGGGTCCGTTGTAAACAGACTGAACTGGCCAATAGGAAGCTCGAGAGGCCGTGCTTTTCCCGATGACGTCAGCAGACTGTTGAGGGCCGTTCTGGTACCAGGAGCTGAATTGCAAAGCGGACAAGGAAGGAGGAAAGCAGGCAACTGAGTGAGGGATACAAAACAACGAGATTATATTGGACGTATATTGTTGCTTAGCTATGTCTAGAAAGGCAGGACAGTGAGATCTAGTGTCTTCAAATAGGTGTATTGGGTGATGTTCAGTGAGCTATCTGGCTGTTTCCGGGATCGTTCATCGAAATTTTGGCGTAAGAAGTTCACAGCGCTACGGCTAGCTGTTAACGTTATCCCCGGGGGAGATTCATACCGCTGAAACAGAACGACTCTATACCAACTATCAGCATGGTGTCCTGGATGATTTCGAGAAGCGTTGTGTAAGTACAAACATAGTAAAGAGCAATGGAAGTGGCGTGCAAAGTTCTTTACCTTTTAGAGAAAATTTGGGCTGCTTGGTGGAATTGAGCCCTGCTAGCTTGCTTGCCTAAGTGTTCCCGTACTTTGCCTTACTTATGTCTCTGCCCTTTAAATTAATATTTAGACATCGCCGGGAAGTATCAGTTAAATTAAAAAGGTATCACCACACTCCTCGAACACACTGTTTTGTTTTTGTAAATATTCATAAACAGTTAGTCCGGCCTTGTGGCTGGTGATTTGCTGTAGTATCTGCACTTAAGAGGTTGCTACCTTGTTGTTTGAGTCATTTGAATACCCGCTGCTGGAGAGTCATTGAACTTTAGTAGTGTGAGGTAGAACTCTCGAAGCCTGTGAACAGTGTCAGCTATAGCTGCCATCTTGAAGATATTAATAGTCAGACCCGACTCAAAATAACCTGGAAACTCCTGTTTCCTATCAACACAAGAGAGAGGCATCCTTAAAAAACTTGAATGGCTTTCATCAAATTAGCTGAATACTTAACTACTCTCTTGTAACTGAAATCCCCTGAGATTACAGCAGAAGTCTAAGAGGGAATGTATATGTGTCTACTTTTGGGGAAAATGCCCATTCTTCACCCAACTAGCATGTATCTGAGCTATTTATCCCCTTCCTTACCCTATGTTTTTTTCATGCCAGTGTGCGTCAAGGGACAGCTGTTGTATAGTTATGGGTGGAGGTATAATGGAGGATAGGAATGCAGTAGAACGGAATGAAGGGAGTGGTGGAGAAATATGGAAAGCCTCTCCTCTTTCTCTCAGGCAACTGAAAGTCACTTTTAAAATCAAGGTGCCTTCCTATTATTGCAAATCGCCAGTGTAACATTACATGACGCTTATACAATTTCCAGATGTTTTTATTCCAAATGACTTTTAAGTCAAGGAAATCATCTTATTGTGCTTAATGTTTCCATGTAGCCTAACTTAATCTGCCCCATTGTGTGATGGGATTGAAGATGGTGAGCAGGTATTGTGGCAAGACATAACACAACTGCACAGTTGTTTATCCCACTGGACTAGATGTCCTTTTATCAGAATAATAAGAATTATTTTCAATGTTTGTAAGTACAGAACAGTCTTCTTAGATGCAAAATAAGATAAGATAGATAAAATTAAATTGCATGCAATAGCATGTAATGTAAAAGAAAAGGGATATCTATAAAAAAGAAAGCAGATATTAGCATGATTTGCATGACACCAAAGTGGCCTGTGTATTTAAAAGTGGCCAGTTTAAATGTCGTAGTGCACAACAGTAGTTTCGAGTAGCAGGATATAAACATTGCACAGTAACTCGTTTAGAATAAAGTATTGACAGACATACCAATCCAACTCTGATTACATTGCTGGAACAGCTATGCCACTGATTCAGTGTTGCATCTATTATGCAGAATGTTGAGAATGAATAAAGGTGGAACAGTTCCACTTTTAACACTGTAAGATGCTAAACTCAAACCATCTATGAAGCAGGCAGGCATTGCAGTCCCATTTCCAGGAGAGCTTAATGCCATCTTTTGATGACTTTGTATAAGCTTCTTCTGCCTGTCTCAGTTTGATAAATCTACGGTGTGTTGTGTTTCGCTCCCAGCAGTTGTTACCTGGTTTCCTGAACCTTCAAATGGTCTGTCAGTGTGGTTCAATCAGCTACAAAATCACGGAGAAGACTGCTGACTTGAAAGTTGTCCAAAAGACCGAAATTGTTGTTGCTAAAGAAGCTGGCTGCATCCAAGGACATTAACGGAAAATTGAATGAAAATAAAAAATGTAGTAGAAAGTTGACATGGGGTAATAGCAGCCTTGAGAGGATTGTGAAACTAAGCTCAATCAGGAATTTGGGGCAACTTCACAAGGAGTGTATTGCAGCTGGAGTCAATGCTTCAAGGGCCATCATGCATCAGTGTATCCAGGACATTAGCCGCATCTGTGACATTCTATGTGACAAGCCACTCTTGAACCAGAGACAATGTCAAAGACATCATACCTGGGCTAAGGACAAAAAGGACTGGAGTGTTACTCAGTGGTCCACATTCCTCTTTTCGGTGAAAAGGAAATTTTGGCATTTCATGTGGAAATCAAGTCCCAGAGTCTGGAGGAAGAGAGGAGAGCCACAAAATCCAAGTTTCTTGAGGTCCAGTGTGACGTGCAAAACTGTGCAGCTTTTGTCACTGCAGTGAATCTTCCTGGGCTTCTGGAAGAACATTTCCACCACCTCTTTATATGGGAAGTCTGAAACTTCTGGCCCATTTATTGAGTGCCGCAGGCAAGCTGCTAGATGGTCCCCTTGCAGCCTGTTGCAGATGTTTGTCTTGACCTGCGAACGCATTCACTGTTAGGCTTTAAAAGTGAAGGCTGGTGGCTTAAAATAGTGACAGCATAGCTGCAAATCCTATTGTGAAAACTACCCTGTTCATGGTTGAGAAGTCCCTCTCACAGTTTACACTGCTGACTGGGACCGTTAGGGCAGTGGAAGCCAGCAGGCTCATAGTTGGGTACAGGACACCAAAGTCCTCATATTCTGGGGACAGTTCAGATAGTATGGCCAACTGTGTGTTGAAAATGTTCAAAATTATATCAGTAACACAGTATAGTGTTCTTGATAATGTCATGTGAAATCACATTTTTAAGTTACCTTAAGTGGACCAGAGACCACTTACTCCTTGAAAGATTTACATTCTTCAAGGACAGTGCCAAAATTGACACAGGAACAAAACTTCTCCACCAGTATCCTCAGTTTAGTGTGTGCAGTGTCTTCAGGGAGTGTATCTGCTTGTGGACCAAGTATCCCAAATGCAGCCACGACTCCAATCTCACAGAAATGTCTTTCAAGATAGGCAATGAGGCCCTCTATCTATCTATCTAGCTATCTTTTATTTATGTAAATCTTGTACAGCCAGGGGGAATATTTCTCTGAAAGCCAAGCTGGGTCAAAGCCCGACATGCGGTGGTGAGTAGACTTTTGCTGCAGGTCAGGGGCAGGGCGCACAGAACTGCCGATGCTTGGACTTGGAGCAGTTAGAGCTGCTTTGGCTGCTACTACCAGAGGAGTGACTGGTGTTGCCATCATCGCCCTGAGAGCGTTTAAAAAACGCTGATATTTTGCTTTGCTTTTCTTGTGACATGTTTTGACACTCGCTGGCAGGAGTCTGCTCACCTGTGTGCACGCATCGAGGTGGAAACTCAGACGTGTGATACAGAGCGCAGAGGAGAACTGTGCAAAAGTGGAGAGACAAGTGACATTCTGTCGTGTAAATAAAATAAATAACATATTATTTTGTTGTTAAATAGAAGCACAAGGTAGCTATAGACATGTTCTATAGGAAAGTTAACCTTAAATGATGTTTGTTGTGATCTGGCACTACATAGAAAATTTAATTATATAAAATTAACTTGACCTTCTGGGGGGGTGGGGCGCTCCCCCTAATATAATGGTAGGGGAAACAATCTGGATTGTCAATTGGATATTGATCAAAATGAAATCATGATTTTGGCCTTCAAATTCGAAGGTGAAATCATGGATGTACTGGATGGATATACAACACTGTAAACACAGTCAACTCTTCTGCCCTCATGAAAATTACACAGAATCCTGGATTTGGAGAAACATGACACCCCTAATATTAATACAGCATGTCTTATTTCTTATAACTGATGCTATATGACTGTAATAATGCAGTTGTGCAATTTAAAAGTACTTTAACCCCATTAAGCCAACTGAAATGTATATGCTCCTGAAAATAATGTGTCATTACCTCGTGCTGGTTTGACCTAGAGACATGCTGTATATTTTTCTACCAAACCTAGAAAATCAGCAAGAGCATTTGAGGTGTATGATGCCTTAGTGTGTACTTCAGAAAATTACTGATGACACTTTGCTGACATCTTAACATATGTTAAAAAATTTTTTTTACTGAAAGTGAATTGAAGCCTACTCCTAGATGTTCAAATGCAATATCAGAAAAAATGTCTTTCCTTTCCAGTGTCTGTCATACTTTCCACCTCTGTGCCTCTCCCATCCAAGACAATCTACAATGCCGAATAGTGCAGCAGTTAAAAAAAAAAAAAAAAAAAAGGCAGATGCTGGCTTTTGTTTTTTCAACCAGCTTATTTAAAACAGCATTCTTCAGCATCAGAATTTTTCCCCGTCTCCGTTTTTTCAGTTCATTCTCTTTGTAGCAGCCTCCCTCAGTGCTTACAAATAAAGAGTAGGTGACATAATTAAGTCTTTCAATAGCATGCCACAAGGTTGCGGATGTTTGTGCTGTAGTTTCAGTCTTGATTTCAGAAATGCTACATACAATAGCAAAGCAAAATTCCTAATAAATTGCTCTGTGAGTATTTGTTGCTGACCTGCTGTTTTGAATGGCAACAAAGAATCTGTATGATACTCAAGTGATGAATAATTGAAACATCTGTGCTCGAAATGTCAGACTCCAGATAGCTATTCATGCTGTTTATGTGTGTGAACTTCTTAATTCTCAACTAAGTGCTATGTAACTGTGGAACATAGCAACTTCTTATATCATCCCTGTCGAACAATATACATATAGTTTGTTTTATGTTATATATAATCTGGCTCATGCTATATCTGAAAAACTGTGCCTTTTGGCACTGCAAATATATCCCCCCACCATTAGTTGATTATGAGTTATAATAAATACTTGTGTGGATTCAGATGAAAATGTAGTTTTAGAATTAAAAAAAGTTAAGTACTACTTAAGTATTCAGCACAGGCTACATCTGTGCTGAATCAAACATACCACATTACACACAGACAATCTACTACTTACAATCCACTTTACATCCTGTTTCATGTCCATGTCCCGTCCATGTTTTCATAAACTGGTATTTTTGAAAGAAACTGTTTTGTGAATGCTAAATGCTATTAGGGACGGTACTCTTAAAAGGTTTTACTATTATCTGCGATTTAGAAAATCTTGTTTACAAATGGTGTGTGTGTGCAAGTACGTGTGTTAATTAGATTGTTTTAAAACTAACATTTTTAACAAACATTAGGCATAATGGCAGTTGATAATCATACCATCAAAATCCAGAATCTACCCATCCCCAAGTGTACTCACACAATATTCTAGTTCCTTCCAGTGTTTTATAGTGAAATTTCTGCCCCCAGAAATATGTAAAAACCACAAAAGGTTGAACTCAATAAAGTTTTAAGTCAGTATTTAATGTGGGAAGGTTGGAAGTGAAAGCAGTGTAAATGATACATGCTCTTATTCCCTATGAGAAAAAACTCAAGGGAGGTACAGCCCCAGGACTGTAACTAGTCCCATTTGCTGTAGCAGCAGTTCTCTCAACAATCCTCCTCCTCTGTGTTTTTAGAGGTCTTGTGATCAAATTCTTATTCATAAAGTTCAAACGAGATGGTGGGAGTCAAGTTTTGGAGATTTCTAGATCCCCCACCATCGCTTCTCTTTCCTCTTAGTGTATCTCCTGTTTTTATTGCTCTTGTTATATCTCCTTCTGTGTCTTTCTTTTTGATCTCTTTGTTTTCTTCCTGTCCCCCCCCCCCCCCTCCATCTAGTTATTGTGGTGTATGGTGTCAGGAAACCAGGGAAATTGACCTGGAGCCCACAGTCAAGGCACGTCTTAAAAGTGAAGGGCTATTTTCTCAGCTGCATGCAGAGAGACACAGGTGGGCATGGGGGTACCGTTGAAATGGGATGAAGAAGAGAGTACAGGGGAATGGATATATGGTAATTTTGGAATGAAAAAGGGGCCCTGCTTTCACTAAACTGTTTCAAGAATATTGCAGTACATGTGCATGTTTTTTTGAGAATTTAGTTCATGGTAAAACTGTCTCTTCTAGCACTTTGTGAATCTCATAATAGATAAATGTGGCTTTCATTAAGGACCTTGAAATGTCATAGATTGTCAGTTAATCTAACATTAGTGTATTCAAGGCTGGACGGTATTGAACAGTGGTTTTAAAATGTATTCAGACTCCTTAAATTGTCGTAAACTTTAATATGCATGAGATAATTGCCATTTTCCCGTCAGTCTTTACTCACTAACCCCTCCACACAGCATGATTCTGCCTACGCACTGTACAGATGGCAATAATAAGGTGATGAGCAGCACCTTGTGTTCACCAGACATACTATTTGGAGGTCTGCCCAAAGTTCAGCATTTGTCTAATCAGACCACAGCAATCATATTACTTCTGCTTCTAACTTGTCATGGTGCTTTTACTTTAAGTGGCTTTTGTCAAACGAAGGGCCTGATAAATGGAGTGATGTTGAAATGGTTGGCCTTTCAGCAGGTTCTCCTCCTCTGCAGTGGACTTTTTGTTGGCTCTATGAGGAAGGCACTTCTTTCCTGGTCACTGAGTTTGGCTGGAGGGGACAAATCAAGGAAAATCCTGGAAACAAGCTAGGGCTGGGCAATATGGAACAAAATCCTATCACGATACTTCATATCACTTGATATTGATTATCGATATATCACAATACAAATGAAATAACTATTTCTGTCAAGTTTAAAAGTTCCTCTTTACTCCTATGTGAGATTTGAAGATACCACATTAATATTGGTTTAAATATTATTTATTTTCTGTCACAAGTTAAACACATGAAATGTACTACAGACCTTGTGGAACTGAATTTCAAATAATTAAAATGATTATATAATCTAAAAATAAAATCTTAATTCTGACCAGTCAGAAGCTTCAAGTGCTGCAGGAGAACACAAACAAATCAAAAACTGAATTCTTTGGTCAATTACAAAAAATAATCCCCAAAATATCCCCACATTACTGAATTCCTCGGACCTTTCGTCTCAACAATGTCCTTGTCTTTTGAGCCTTGGGCTGTGTCTGTTGGGGTGTCTTCGGGGACGTTTCAGGGACGCTTCGGGGACGCTGTCGCTTGTGTTAACATTTTCTACCGTTTTCACGTATTTTGCTCCCACTCCAAACATACTGGTGGCCAAAACATAAGCATGTGTGCTTACGTTTAAGCTGGCTGTATCACCTACTCTTTCTATGTGTGTCTCAATCTAGCCTGATGTGGCTGTAACTCTATTCCAGCTGCATGATTGGCTCCGCATGACACTATTCTCACTATCATTGACTGTTTGTTTTGTCTGTCAAAACATGGATGGAATGAGTTTTATCGACCATGTTTCATATTTCTAGAGGGGTTAGTTATTTCGCGATAATTATCGTTATTGTTTTATTGCCCAGGCCTAAGGCAAGCCAAAATGACACTGAATAGGGTACCCTAGACAAGTTTCTTCACAAATATGAAGGATGTTTAAAGCAAAGAGGAATCCTCTGACATAATTTGGAGTCAAAATAAAGGACCCAAAACTTTTTGTAAACCAGTATTTTGGATTTAGATTTCAAAATGTAAATACTTTCTGAAGCCTTTCCTTTGGTGATTAATGTTATGAAATCGTCAACATAATTTTATGCATTTTTCCATCTGCATTTTTTCAGTAGCTGCTGTGGCAAGTTGATTTGGTTTAGTCTTCCTTGATGCTTTTATGAATCAAGCATGCAAAGACTTTCCAAATTGTACCGTCATTTCCGGATTATAAGGCGCTACATTTTTCACACACTTTGAACCCTGCCACGTAAACAACTATGCAGCTAATTTATGGATTTTTACAGGGAACGAGCTTCATCCCCCTAATACATTCAGCATCACATCATACCAATGAAATTACCGAACAGGTCACAGACCAATGAAATAGTTTGAATTAAATTAAACGCACCCACACTAAATTCTTCAGGTCAGTCATTTATTTTGCGCTTCATGCACACACCCTTATCATTGAAAACACACAAAGCAATGCATATGAAGCAACTTTCAAGTTAAAGTCGATCAATCTACCGAAAAGGCAAAATCTTTCTGTATAACATAATTCCTGCCATATGCCATTTCCTCCCATATTTCCTGTGACTTATAAACAAGCGCGGCCTATATATGTACAAAAACTGTTTTTCTCTTTAAATTTAGCGGATGTGGCTTATATTCAGGTGTGCGTTATAGTCCGAAAATTACGGTAAATAAAAACTTGATCCTCTTAATTGCCATTATATGTACCCTTACTTGAGTGTTTGGATTGTAATTGCAAAGAAATTTGTCAAAAATAAGGCTGTTGCTTTTGGGGGTTTTTTGGAATTCAAATGTACATTCCATAGCTATATCCTATAGATCTGTCACTATAAGTAAGGCCAATTGCATAGGGTAAAGTCTATGAAGACATGACTGTTGTAGCCATCAAAGACTGCATGGGTAAACCAAAAGGAGACAGTCTAGACTATGGTGAAAATCAGCTTTGTGCCACTAGACCTTTCTAAACCTTTCTTTTGCTTCGTAGCACTAACCTTTTTGCCCAGAAACTTAAGCTACATGCAAATTCTTGCCAAAATTATTTGCTACCTCCTTTTTTCTTTTTTTGCTTTCCTGCTACAACATTGGTTACCCTTGGGCACCACTGAAGGATGAGGCCCTGGCATAGGGGCACAGCTTCTAAGCATAGCAGACAAAAGGTGCTCTCAAAATGCATGACCAGCTTGACCTGTTGCTGCTCTACTGATTAGGTGACCTAGAAGCTAATAAATATAATTGGGAGCGGGGGGGGGGAATTTGTGCTCCAGTTGTACCACACAACATTGGTAAATGACTGTATTGTTGGGCAAGGGAGCGTAGGTCAGGAAATACATGGATTGAGTTTATCTTCTTATTCATTCATTCATCTACTTCTTATCGGTTTCCGGTTCATTGGGGGTGCTGTAGCCAATCCCAGCTCACATCATGCGAGGGAGGGGTACACCTCAAGGTCGCCAGTCCATCACCGGGCCGACACACAGAGACGAACAAGCACTCACAGTCATGCTCAGACCTACAGGCAATTTAGAGTCACCAATAACCGAAACATGCATGTCTTTGGATGGTGGGAGGAAACTGGAGTACCCGGAAACCGAGTACATGCAACCTCCACACAGAAAGGCCCCAGGCCCAGGAACCGAACCTGCTGTGCTAACAAAATCTATACATCACTGATTCCCAACCGCTGTGCTGCGGCACGTAGGTGCAAAAGGTTTGCATGGGATACCTTTTTTATTTGTAGATCAGGTGTGTGGTGCTGCAAATTAGTTACTAATTCTCAACATTCATTATGAAATTAATTTCAAATTTGGGTTAAGACTTTATTTCAGGTCCATAGATGATAATTAAAATTTCTTTTATAAATATTATGTTGAGGAAACCTTTTATGTTTTGTGTTCAGTTTTGTTTTTCTCTTCATTGAAATGGAACAGAGTCAGTTCAAACTGCAGTGACAAAGAGATGTAGAACGTAAAGGGTGGGATGAGGGGGCGGGTGGGGTGATGGAGCTGTGGCAGCTATGCCGTTTCTATAGCAACAGCAGGAAAATAAACCACTGTGGGCAAGCTGACAACAAATGCACTCCCTTTGACTCTTGTCAGATTGAGTGTGTCTTTATAGAAGACTATATTGTGTCTGTGTGTGTTTGATTGCTGTTATGTAAAATTTTTTGAAGTACAGAATCCTATATCTTAAAATACTAATATGAGTACATCCATTAAATTTCCAAATGCATTTATACATTCTTCCTGCGTAGCCATGTCAGAGTTGTCAGATCACGGTAAACAAATAACTCCAAACCAGTTTCACTGCATCCTTATAAAGTTGTTGGCATATAAGGTTGCATCAGATTTCTAAAATTCTTTTTAATTGTGCTAAAACATAAAAATATGTTTTTGTTTAGAAGGGAAAAGATGCACAGTTGCCGTCCATTTAATATTGAGTTTGTCCCGCGACTTCTTCCCAGTTTTTAACTTTGGCCCTCTATGAATTTGATTTTGACACCCCTGTCTTCGAGCATAGGCTGAATATAAAAATCAATGACTCTAGGGCTGAAAAGTGAAGCCAAAGAAGACCTTTAAACTTGCATTCTATCTCATGACCAGCAGGAGACAACTCCATCGGATTTTCAACTGATTTATTATTGAATTTATGGTACTAGTGTGCAGTTTCAAGTCTAGAAATGAAGTTATAAGTTGTTTCAACGTGTTTGTGTTTTTTGTTTTTTGTTTTTATAATTATTGAGTCTGCAGTAAGTATTGATAGACCACACTGCCTGTCTTTTCCTTCTCTGTGAATGTGATTTATCAGCAATGCCCCAAGGGAATTTATTTTATTTTATTTCAATTATACCATGCTAAAGCAAAGGAGAACAGTTTGCCACTCCTTGCTTCCTCTGAGCAACTTAACACTATTGCAAAGCTCCGCATGTTGTTGTCGAGCAATGATTTCAAAACTGAGGTACGATGACTTCAGCGATGACTGTTACACCCCTAGTAGCTGTGATAATTAGCATGGCTGAGCAGATAAAACTGCATAATACCACTGGATAAAGGCAAATACAAATACTGCATAGATAAATGCAGAAGAACAAGGGAGAGGATCGAAGCATACTGTTTAATCCTGCCCTGGACCAGTCATGGAACCAAACTGCATTACCCCCAGATTCTGTTGCTTCATATTAGAGGAAACACTGAGTCATTTTATATTCCCCTGGTTTTGAGGCTCTGGGTCAGAACCCAACATCTTATCATTGCATGATATAAAGTGTTCTCAGGTTGTTTGGCAGTAACAGATGATGGATTTATACTGGAAACTGGCATAGTTTTTTAATGTAATCCTCAGTTTGTACATTAAAATCAAAATGCATATATTTCAGTGTAAAATCCCCTTCAAAAATTTGAGAGGAAACTGTTCGGAGCATCACTTGTACCAGTGACAACAGATTTCATAGTTTGTTATAAATGTAAAGATACATGAACAACATATTTGCCTTTTTTTATTGGGATGAAATGGCTATTCAATCATTCATATATTCAGATCAAATGTAATTTTGTCTTGAGTGGAAACATTTTAATGGAATGAGTTTAAACACATTTAGCAAGGTACAATACTTTGAAACCTGGAAACATCAAGATACAGCACATAAGAGTTGTTTAACCTCATCCACGGACGACAGAAATGATAAGCATTGTTTGTGTGTTCTCTCTCCCCTCAGGTTGCTGTTTGGGACCCTGTATCCTGCATACTACTCTTACAAAGCTGTAAAAACCAAAAATGTCAAGGAATATGTAAGTTTGTGAACTTCATTAAGGATATGCTTGAAATTTTTGTGAATATACTTGATTTTTGCATGATCCTAACACTGTCTTTAAATAGTGTAAAAGTAAGCTTTCAGCTATAGCATCATTTTGACACTGATTTTAGAAAACAAGATACAAGATGGAGATAGTTTCTAAACGTAGTAAAACTTCTCCATTGTGGGATTATTTTGGTTTCATGCCAAATCAGAGGGGATAGCCCGCAAATCTGGAAGAGGCGATTTGTGGCCTATGTAAGATAGTGGTTGCGGACAAAATACTAGCACAACCAATTTGAGACAGCATCTCAGAAATAACAGTTTGCACAAAACAACAAATATGTGCCTCTGCATCAGTGGAGGGCCCTTCCCAGCAGCAGGACATAGTGGAGTCGTTCAGATGGCAGACGAAATATAAACGTGACAGCGAATGCTCAGCACAGCTGGGACCATTGCAAGCCCAGTGAGGTCCAGCCTCAAGCCAGAGAAACTGAACATGCTTGTGTTCCTGGCCTGAAATCTGCCTGAAAAATAACCCTTTAGTTTTTTTGTTTTTTCCCACCACCCCCACGCCCTTTTTTTTTTTTTTGTTATTTGAGGACTGTATATTTGTGTTGTTGTTATTATTATTATTATTATTATTATTATTAGAATGATTTACACTGTTAGTCTGTTAAACTGTCCGTATACACATTCATATCAACAAGGGGGAGATACATTTGAGGAAAAAATGCAAGTCAAGAAGCGGTGATGACTATTTGACTTGGATAGTGAAAAAAGTGTTTTAAAAACTGGACCAAAAGAGATGATTACATTGTTAACCTCAATTATTTCTGAGACAATTAATTGTGTAGCAACATTTGGCATTGTTACAGCTCTAACTAATAAGACATATTTTTTTGGGGTTTAGGCTAAAATGATAAGAGAAATTACTGATATAAAGTAACTGTTAATAAGATTGTATGTAACGAGGGTTCTGCATGTTGGTTCTGTTGTTGAAAAGTGAACTCAAGGGTGAAGAACCTTAAATCTGTATTCTAAAACAAGATTGTATTAATGTGTTCTCACGTGACATACTTGCTCAGTTTATTTTCCTCTAATTAGGACCACTTTTTTGTGACAACATCATGGTGTGTTGAAGAACACTTGAAAATGGAGAGTGTTTCCACAATTTTTCTAGAAGAATGGCAAATTACAAACTGAAGGCTTTAAAGTGGGAGTAAGAGTTAAAACTAACAGTAGCACATTCACATAAAGCCTTAGCACACCAGCACAGAGGTCCATACACAGAAAACAGGGACTTTGCTTCAAACCACCTATCTCTGTTCCTCACACACACTCTGCTTTTGAGACATGTTTTACAATCTCTCTCTTGCTCTGATAAGGAAGGCATGGATGGAAATGAAATCAGTTGGTATCCAAAAATAGGTTTTCACAAAAAGTCAAAACAGTAATAGTGATACTTCATGAAAAAGTAAACTTGAAGATTAAAATGAGTTTGCCATTAATTTTAGCAAGTAATAAATTGAGTTGATACCACAATATGGTTTGTTTCTAACATTAAAACTTGAATTAAACATGAGTATAGCTTTATGATACAATTCAACCAATAGTGTGTATTTGAAACTATCTGATTATTGGCCAGTCCTACTTGGACCTAAGTTATTGAATGAATTGGTTCATTTCTTTAATGTGTCAGGAGATGCTGGACCCAGAAGCACAAATCAGACAAAAAAGTAGTGTGTTTCGCCAAAAGATTTAATGTATCTCCAAAAAAACAGGACTGCAACCTGAACAAAATAACTTAACTGAAAGAGGAAGGTCACAATAAAAGCCTTTAGCAAAATAGCAGGGTGTCTCAGGCAGAAAGAAACAGAAACAGGCCAGGGTAGCGGCAGGCATGGGGACAGATAATGTGACATGGAGTAGCTGAACGATAGCTGTGTATATAAAGGGAAAATGGCAGAGAAACTCAGGTGATGAGGTGACAGGGCATGGCCAGATCTGAAATGATAGGGGAGTTCGTAAAGTCACAAAAAAAATTGTATATTTATGGAATTCAGTTGTGTTAAATGCAGTTGTTTCATTAAAGAGTCATTCCTTTATTCATGCAGTGAAGGATTCTAAAGTCACTTTAAAGATGACTCCCTTTTCACTGAATGGAAGCTAGAGTGCAGCTACGTATTAATGCTGCTTTCAGATAATGTCAAGTGGAGAGCTGAAACAGTAAATGAAGACTGAATCTCACTTTAACATGGGCCAATATTTACCAACAGCTTAATGCAATGCTGTTTGCAAAAAGACCTCTAGCCTTTAATGATCATTTGGCCAAAACATGCTCATGAAATTACGTTTATTTTTCCCCAGCACATATACTCAATGAAATTTAAGTACCATGGAGTTCATTAGGTTAAGCTGTTAAAGCTGCTGTTATATAGCGGATTTGGACCGGTGGCTTCGTTTACATGAGTTGCAGCACACCAAGCCCTAGGTTACTTGAGTTTATCACAAGGTTGGCTTGTAGACTAATTCCAGAGGCCCAGCTCTCTTTCTGTTACAAAATTTTGATGTAAGTGTGCGTATATGCAGACAAGTGTTATGTAGATGCATGCTGTCAGACATTTCTCACAGACTGGGTTTTGTTGAATATTCCCTCAAAACGCCTCCCAATAAAGTGAAGGCAGTATTTGACCCAGGACCAGGGATAAATCCACCAAAAAACAATTCCATTCAAACTGTGTCTTCTTCAGACGGTGGAAAAGTATTTGCTTGTTCACCTAGCTGTCATGTTAACATCCCTGCTCTTTGGAGGTTGCATTGATAAATACCAGCAATGCATAGTCATTTGATAACTAAAGCCTTGACGTTAGAAGATTTTGTCCGCTCTTTGAGGTGCTATAGGTTCATTGCATTTTTTCTATACATCCCTAACAAGACTAAGTATCCTCACTATTGCTGTGTACCCATCTGCTACCCAGACATCCAAAAGGTTCTAAATGAGGGTAGTTCAAGGTCCTTATCCCCAGACTAGATTGTATTACTCAGAATAGGATGAAGACTGTTCAGTTTAGGAACCCATTGTCATAAACTGAGCGGGCTTGACTTTTCTACCTGTCTATGCTCAATTGCGTAACTTTTTAATTTTATTTATTTGAGGAAATTAAATTTTTCAAACACAAAGATGAATTGCCAGATTTGTTGCGAACATCAGGCACAAAAATTATGTTGGACAGGAGGCATTATTCACTGATTAAATCCATCTCAATCATTTTGGACAAAACATAATCTTTAAGATTAATCTAATGCAAACTTGGTTAGTGGAACTGTCCCCACTGTAGACGAACACCGACAGTCAACCACTGGCTATAGAGAACTGATGTCAGGTGTATTTTTTTCCCCCTCTTTCTCTTTTAATGGAAGGCAGTTATTCATAGACGAGGCCAGTAAATGTCTGCTATTGCCTCAGGAAGGTAAAATGGCTGCTGTATATTTCACTGAGGTCATGCTTTTATGTCCTTTCTACTGATGAGATGAAAGAGGGAGGGAAAGAGAAGAAATGCTGGTAGAGAGGGAGAGAAAAGGGTAAGAAGTGTAGCATTAAAGGTAGGGGAGAGACAGAAGCAGTGGAGGCAGAGTGAGAGTGAAACGTAAATTAAATGTCCAATCCATCTAACTGGCTCTGAGTTTCACTCCCATGTGTGTGAGTGTGCAGGGAGTTCACAATGAGGTCACCAATTAACCAGTCCAACAATGATGGTGCAGGCTGTGGAGAGACAGTGCAGTGTGTCTGCATGAGAGCAGTTTCTAATGTGACCCACACCAAAGGTGTGTGTGTGTGTGTGTGTGTGTGTGTGTGTGTGTGTGTGTGTAAAATTCTGACAGTTTGTGCTTGTGACACAGGTGTGTGTGTGTGTGTGTATTTGCTATTCCTCCCCTCTCTGGTGTTCTCATTCCTTCCAACAAACATTTTACTGTCTCACTCGTCCACCCCCCTCACCCAACACACACACACCGACATTTCATTATTTTATGTCAGTGTTTGGTCAGTCATGCAGCTACAGCCCAGTCCATCTTATACCTCAGCCTACCATATGACTGTCTGTTTGCTTGCCTGCCTGCCTACCACTGTCTACTGTTGACTTTTATATCTTCCCAGAAGACCCTGGAAAGCCCTTAAAGAAGGACAGTGGAAAGAGGGAGAAGAGCTGAAATTATCAAACTAAACTAACATTATCCTCCTTACCAGAGAAAGGGCAGGGTGCAGGATTAAAGGAGAAAAATATGAATATATGAAGTTAGACTCACATTATCTAACGCCCTCCTCTTACCAGGTATGAAAGTGTCTTAAAAGTACGAATTGACTTGAACATTCACATATACTCAATAAATCAGTCCAGTTCAGGTCAACTTTAGTAGAATAATAGATGGTGGATCACCTCTTTCAAAAATGGTACATGTCCTTATGTTAAGAATTTGTTTTTGTGAAAATTCATTTAGTTCATGTTAGTAAAATTTACACAGCTTCTCCTTAATCTGAAATTCTGCATTACTGAATGAACAAATTGTAGTGAATTTTAAAGTTGTTCTGTGTTCACAGGCAAATTTGGGATTTTTGGGAATGGTTTTCAATATTGAATAGTAAAAAAAACATTAATTATTCATTAATTTAGTATTGCTGTCTTTCAGTATTTGTGACAAACAATGTACAGGATGGCAGCACATAGGCATAGGGATTAGTGCTGTGGCCTCACAACAAGGTCACAGGTTTGATTCCCAGACCTGGGGCTTTTTTGTGCGACGTTTGCATGTTCTCTCTGTGTTTGTGTGGCTTTTCCTCCAGGCACTCTGGTTTCCTCCCACCATCCAAAGACATGCATGTTTGGGTTAACTGGTGACTCTAAATTGTCTGTAGGTCTGAGAGTAAGTGGTTGTTTGTCTGTCTCTGTGTTGGCTGGGTGATGGACTGGCGACCTATCCAGGGTGCAACCCGTCCTTGCCTAATGTGATTTGGGAATAGCTCCAGCTCCCCTCTGACCCGGAAAGGGACATGCGGTAGAAGATGAATGAAAGAAATAATGAATTGTGCATGACATTTTATGGAGTAAAAAAATGTATTGTCAGTTCTCTCTGATTGATGGTGATGGTGTAATGGTGACATTCCATTGACACTTCTTCTCAAGCACAATTTAGCATTTTTTTGTGCAGTTTCTTTTTACTAATTCACTGCTCAGTATGCATGTGTACATCTGGTTTCTTTGCTTTCTATTGTCTGTTTAGGTACGATGGATGATGTACTGGATTGTTTTTGCACTCTACACTGTGGTAGAGACGATCACTGATCTCACACTGGCATGGTAAGTATCACAACAAGCACAATGTCTACTCTCAGTATGTGTATAATTTCTCACAGAGAAACACACTCTCATGAGCTAGCATGAGTTGATGAAATTTTCATTGGAACTTGATCTGTGTGACACTTAAGTATCATTCTTTTGTGTTTCTGCTTCATTTTTCAAATTATAATATTTTCAGATACAGCTCATGTAACAGTGGATCATAATGAATAACGTGGCACTGATGATTATTCTTTTAACCTTAAGTGATATAAAAGAGTGACATTTATGCAGGTAGACTTATAGTACTGCTTAACCCATGCAGTTGCTCTTAGCCGTATATTAACCTGAAGCTGGAGTGCCCCAGTTGTTGACTTGTTCGAGCACATGCCATAATCCTAACACCAGTCTCATAAAATAGCAGCAGCAGAAACTTTCTGCTATACTATATAATCCAGCAGCTGCACTTCAGCTGCATGTGTTTATACCCTTCCTGCAGTAGAAAAGAACTAAGACTTAACAAATGAATGACACTTTTTTAAGTTGGGATCCTCCTCTATTCCTTTAAATTTTTAGGTTTCCTCTGTACTATGAGCTGAAGATTGCCTTTGTGATCTGGCTATTGTCACCCTACACCAGAGGAGCAAGTCTCATTTACCGGAAGTGTTTGCATCCTTTGCTGTCCTCCAGAGAGAGGGTAAGATCGCAATGTCTACCTACACGGATTAATTGATGCGGTGCTGCTACTGATTAAACTGTCTGCTTTAAAAGTGTTATTGATTCTTTCACTTTAGGAAATAGATGAGTACATTGTCCAGGCCAAAGAGAGAAGCTATGAAACCATGGTGAACTTTGGAAAACAGGGACTGAGCATTGCAGCCACTGCTGCTGTCACTGCAGCTGTCAAAGTAAGTGTCTCTTGCTTCTCTCAACAATAAATATTCAGTTGGACATTCCAACAAAGGTGACGATTATACTCACAACTTTTCATCATTATTGCGCGCAGTTATTTGTTCATTTAAGCTTCCCTTTGGACCCAAACCAGCAACATCAGCTTGGTTAAAGTAATAGAACTGTATATTTCACAACTGTTTTTTGAACAGTTGAAGTGGAGATTTTACCTTCCTGCACTACATGACTTAGTGGAATACGATGTTTGATTTGAATTTGAATAAAACTTTTAAGAACATAAGATAGAAACACATGAGAGAGTTGTGAGTCAGGAAGAAGAGTGTAATATCTGATATATCTGAAAGTGATATATGTCGGCAGTATGGTGGCTTAGTGGTTAGAGCTGTTGCCCCACAAGAAGAAGGTCACAGAGTTTGCATGTTCACCCCTTGCTTATGTGGGTTTCCTCCAAGTGCTCCAGTTTCCTCCCACTGTACTAAGACATGCACTTTTAGGTTAATTGGTGCCTCTAAATTGAGCATGAATGGTTATTCGTTGTCTGTCTCGGACGATGGCTAAAAAAACAGAGCCACATTCATGTGGATAAGAACAAGTGGTTTCTGAATATGATTGGTTGGTATGTTTTTTTTTTTTCTTCTTCTTTTTAATTTAAATATTGCAATCTGGACACCACATCTGCTCTTTAGTTTAAATTAACACGTTATGTATTTGTATATTGCCTTCTCTCATGAGTTTTTTTTCCCCCACAAAATGAGACACAATTAATAATGAAAGAATATTAATGTAAATTAGTCTCATTAAAACGTGTAATCGTATGATAGCCCTAATGAAAACAAAAAAAGAAATGACTTGTTTATAATGGCCCATCAAGGACATGGATCAAAAGGACTAATACCAAAGGTGTGACTGTTAGAACTAGGACACAACTGTTTGTCCCTCTAACTTCATTGTAATGTATGTGTGCTGCAGATACATGAGTCCAGGCCATCCTGTCTCAGCTTTATTTGAAACACAGCAATTATCGCTCCTTGACAGCTAAATCCCTCTGCAACTCTTTGATCCTGTCTCATTCTCTCTCTACCACATTTTTATTTCTCTGTTTTCTGCCTGAACATTCTTGTTTTTCCTGTCTTCCCTGTCCCTGCATTTTTGTTTGTTTTTTGTTGGGGTTTTTTTTCCCCTCCTTGCCTTTGCCGTTTCTCTCTTCTTTCCTTGCCCTTGTAATGAAATTTTATGTTGTTTGAAAACTTTTAATCATTTACTTAAAATTATATTCACCCATACTACTTTAATAAAACTAGTTGTATTGCTCATACGGTTAATCAGCCTGAATATAAGTAACTATGACCTTGGGCTGATGTAAATTGTGTCTATAAAACTTCTGCAGGTGGGAAAAAACAGGGTGGGTTTTAAACATTTCTATTCTGCGCTCACTGGCCAGCCATCTGGTCTGTGAGCAGTAGGAGAGATGGAGATTCCCATAGCCAATTGAGGACGCTCCAAGAGAAAGTGTTCATTTGGGCTGTGTTTGAATCTGAATATTCAAGTTCCACAATGTTTTGCCAGTTTGGGTTTGGTACTTAAGATTTTTGTTTTTAAAACCTCTTCTTGTTCCTGCATTCAAGATAATGGATTATAATTTGTAATTAGAATACAATTTTGAAAGAAAATCTTTTTCACAAAAACTGCCATATTTACCACCTGAAGAGAGACATCATTACTGCACCCAAGTCTCCATGTTTATGGATTATTTCACCTGTGCCTACCTGAAATGCAGAGAAAGTTAACTGTTGCTTGACTTTTAATTGAGTACCAAGGGGTATTCTTCAATGCAGGATTAAGAAAAAGCTGTGCTTATTTCGACAAGTCTATCCTAACTAAGTGAGAGTTCTGTTTCATAAACATAGCTTATATAAATTCCAAATTGTTTACCATGGTATCTCATACCAGCAAATAAGCCTGCTCTGGGGCAGGCTAATCGTCAAGCTTCATTTTGCTGTCTCTCTAGTTCAGCAGGCCTAACATAGTTTACCTATATAGTCAACCTTGATTCAACAATGGTGGGTTGCGTTAATGGAGGAGGCTTAGTTCCAAGATGGTGCTACTTTCAGCCTGGCTTTGTCTCATGAACAGGACTTTCTTTAGGAGCATAGATGAAACACTCCACCTGTCCAGGTACTGACTGGTAATAAGTATAAATAGAGAGTACATACAAATTGTCCTTATCTTCACGGCCCACTCTTTCTTGTAAGATATATGGCTTAATCGATGATCTACTGCTGCATGGCAATATGTTGCTGTGTATCTTTTTGTTTTTTCACTATCTATCTATCAACGACTTTGATAGTATATTTATTATGTGCCCACAGAAACAAACCAGCCACATTTAGGTATATTTTTATATTTTCTTGTACAGGTGCATTCATTCTTTGTGTATCCTCAGGCCCCTTGATTCCTAGTGTAAAAGACTTACATGAGTAATATGCTCATACCACTAGTGATGATAAATCAAATCAAATAAAATGTGTTTATTCAGGACCAGCTCACTTGCATTAGTAAGCACAACAGTTCATGCAACTACATAAGTAAATAGATAACCCTAACCTTAACCCTATATATATAGAGAGATAAATAGTAAATTCATAGATTCGTCGATATGCTGGGCACAGCCTATTCATGACATGAATAGTGGAATAACAGTATTTAATATAGGTTTCTACCTGCTATGCACACTGATTTTAGACCAATTAAAAGCCACGCTCTGGGGATTTTAAGGATTTTAGTTAACATGATGATGTGTGGATGTGCCCCTGGTTGGCAATTAGCAAACTTTCTTGTAACTTTCCCCTCCTTTCCTTCTCTCTCTCTCTCTCTCTATCTCTGTACTTCACATTCTTCTTTATTTAAGGTTTCTGTGTATCAGCAGTCTGCTCTGGGAGGTAAAAACTAGTCAGTATAAGCATTATGTTCGACAGCGTTTCCCTGTCATTTCACACCGTCACTGCAATGTGTTTTCCCTCCATCTCTGCTCGTTCACCAGGGCTCGTAATTGAAAATACATTTTGGTGTTTATCACCTCTTTCAGTGTAGTATTCATAGACATCAATCATATTTGCAAAACACTTTTAATTTCAGCCACCTAATTTTTCTTGTTTTGTGTTTCAACTTTCATCTCATCATAACACTTGACACATTCATCTCGTTTCTTTTTTTTACTTTATGTTCCAAATGCATTATGTTCAACCATGTCTCCTTTTGTTCTGTTCAAAATCTCATTTTGTGAACTGCCTTTATCATTGCTGAATGTAGCTTTCTTGTAAGTAAACTTCATAATGATCATAGTATTTGTGGCAATTCCCTTAGCACATGGCTTTATTTCACATGTGCACCAATCAAGGCTTTTTGGGAAAACCTATTTAATATTGAATTGCTTATAATAATATATACCAATATTATAATATTCCCATGACAAATTTGTCTCAGAACTGCCAGTATTTTTGCTGTACATAATTGTTATCAGATTGTTGTCATAATCTGATATTTGTTACAGTATCATCAGTAAAATAATCATGCTCTGCCGGTACAATGGCCTCTCTGACTGCGGTAAATTTATATCATCACGTGTTTGCAGGATTTTCTCTGTAGGTTTTGAGGGAAGAAATCTCAACCTGTATTTAAAATTTACCCACCTGGTTTCCCAGTAGGATTGTGTCCTAGCACACTGAACTGCAGATTGCCAGAGATGTATTATTGATTTGTGTGTGTGTGTGACAGGGTCAAGGTGCAATCACAGAGAAGCTTCGGAGCCTGAGTATGCATGACCTCACACAGATAAGCCAACAAGACGACAGAGGAACCCAGTTGTATCAGTACAGCTCCCACTCAGCCAACCCTGCCTTCAGGAGATCTCAGAGCGGTGATGCTGCTGATGGAGCAGGTACGCATGAGCATACACACACCACTGCTGATTGGACCTGAAGTTAATAAATACCTGAGTACTGCAGCATCATTTGATCTCAGAATGAATGGCTTTCTTGAAAAAGTAACATTTGTGTGTTAGTGCCTTTTCACTCCTGTGTGAGAGTGTTTGTTTTTTTTTTTTCCCCCATCCAAGGGCTTAGTCAAACTGGATGAAATCCCACAAAATGCCTTCAATCTTAGAAAGTCGCATCATAAAATTCACCTCTCACACAAATGAGGCACATTTGGAAAATTTAAAAATTTTCAATATTTTTTATATGTTCCCTTCTTTCCTTCCATCACATCACAATGGGAGCACTCTGAAGCTCTTTACGTGTGTGTGTGCACACGCGCTTGTGTGCTTGTGGTTGTGTTCACAGAAAAGAGATGAGATGAGGTTCAGTGGGATGCTGGTGTAATGTCAAACACCCACACTCTCTCTGTCCCTTCTTCCTCTCTCTGTATCTTTATCCCACTCACACATTCTCTCTCGCTGCATGTCTCTCTCTCACATACACACACAATAATGTTGGGAAGGAGAGTAGAGGAGAAGACACATGAATGTATAGCAGGTGAGCAGAGATGTAAGAGAGGAATGAAGAAAGAGTGAATTGGAAGAAGGGGTGCATGGGTTGAGGGAGTGAAGGCTGGCATAAAATATTAGCATATTTAGAGAGTAAAGTGTATTAGGTATTCAGCTCAGCCAGCCAGCAGAGAGATGAAAGGAAGAGAGAAATTTTCACCCTCAAATTGCTCTCTAACTTGGTTCTCATTGAGAAGTTTTTATATCAGATTCCCTTCAGTGGCTATGAGATACTCTGTTTTGGGGCTGCAGTGGGTTCCTATAGATGTCTATTTATTCAAAGGATATTTTATGTTAGTTTGTTTTAAGTAAACAAACTACACAAAAAAATGGTTAATTTTCTTTACTAGGCGATATACAACTGCCCATCACCAGAGGCTGCAGAATCTACAATTTTGCACTGATGCTCACATTTTGTAAACAAGCAAGGTGGTGAGAGACAGATTACTTTATGCTGTTTTGTAAGACAGATGAACTCATTTGCAGATTGATAATATACACAAAGATACTAATAGCCGTCATGCTGGTGCTAAATCGGGCTGTGGGGATATTGAGCCAGAGGTGAACTGAATTATAAAGATTTCTGGTGTCAAAAATTTTTATTTTTGTGCTGCATCACAAGCTTCAGTTGCTGAGGGTAACATATTTCTCTATATATCTATGAACAGAAGCTCCCATTGGCAACTGCTGAAAACATCTCCACCACAGATGAAAGCAGCGTCCCTACAACACATGCATAATGTTGAATAATTTCATACATATTTTAACAAATCAAACAGGTAACATAAGTTATTCAATTATAGGTTTAGCACTAATAAGTCCTGCAAAATTATGATGACTATTGTATTTGAGCTGTCACTTCTATCCAAGTTTTGCCTTGGTTGATGCAAGGACACTTGATCGAGTTTTCTCCCAAGTAAAGCCCACAACCTGCCTTTTAGATCCAATTTCCACATCACTCTTAAAGATACTCTATGGATTCTATGAGGAAAAGATTTTAAATATAGTGAACTACTTTCTTCAGACGGGTGTCTTTCCCACCTCCTTTAAAACGGTAGTAGTGAAGCCCGTTCTGAGGAAGAGTAATTTAGACTTCAACATTTTTAATAACTACCAACCTGTAACCATTTTTAAGTAAGATTTTAGAAAAGCTGGGTTTTAACCAATTAAATTATTTTTTAAATACAAACAATATTTTAGAGAAATAGCAATCAGGTTTTAGAATAAACCACAGTACTGAGACAGCCCTTTTAAAGATTTTAAATTACTTCAGGTGTAACGTAGACAAAAACTCACAGTCTTGGTACTACTGGATTTAAGCGCTGCTTTTGATACAGTAGATCACATTTTATTGAATAGACTGAGAAACCTGGTGGGCCTCTCTGGTACTGTTTTCAACTGGTTTCGCTCCTATCTCACGGATCGATATTTCTTTGTAAGTATAGATACATGTTTCTCCAGAACACATGAAATTAGGTGTGAGGTGCCCCAAAGGTCAATTTTAGGTCCAATTCTTTTTAATCTTTACATGTTTCCCTTGGGTGATGTCATCAGGACATATGGCATCAGCTTCCACAACTATGCTGATGATACACAGTTGTACATCGCTGTGTCTCCTGATGGCTTGGGGCCAATTAATGCCCTTTTTAACTGTATTTTAGATTAGATCAAGTCATGGATGACAGAGAATTTCCTACAGCTCAACCAGGACAAAACAAAGGTTTTAGTCATTGGTCCTGAAAGCCAGAGGGAGGAACTTTTACCAAAACTACAAGATTTTAAACCCTGACAATACGTAAAGAAGCTGAGTGTTATTTTCCCTCTGAACTTTCTTTTGTTCCACACATAAAAAATATTGCGAAGATAGGTTTTTACCATCTTAAGAATATAGCCAGAGTTTACCTGTTTCTCTCTCAGGCTAGCACGGAGGTGCTGATGCATGCTTTTATCTCCTGTAGATTAGATTATTGTAATGCCCTGTTCACTGGTCTGCCCTGAGTATTAATAATCTACCAATATTACAAAACTCAGCCACGCGCGTGCTGACGAGGACCGGAGGGTGGGAGCACATTACATCAGTTATAAGATTGCTGCATTGGCTCCCCATCCGCTTCAGGATCGATTTTAAAGTTCTCTTATTAGTTTTTAAATGTCTTAATGGTCTAGGGCCATCTTATCTATCTGACCTGCTTTTATCATATCAGCCCTCGTGGACCCTGAGGTCCCCTGGCACCAGCCTTTTAACCATACATGTTAAAACAAAAACCCCCGGTGAGGCTGCATTCAGCCATTATGGCCCTTATCTGTGGAACAGCCTTCCAGAGAACCTCAGGGCTGCAGAGACTGTTGATATTTTTTAAAAGGAAGCTCAAGACTCACCTTTTTAATGTGGCTTTTAACTGATTTCTTTTACTCTCTTATTTCTGTTATTTCACTATTCTATGCCTTCATTTTATTTTATTTTTATTTATTTTAAGTCTTGATCATTCTATTACTTACTTATTACTATTAATTTTAAACCTTCACATTTCTCGACATGTTATTATTAGTGCATGTTTTTATTCATATTCATATTCATATTTTATTTAGTCTTAATCTTTTAGTTTTTGGTTCCAGTCTCTCCTCATGGGGGTCCACCACGCAGGGAGTTGTGTCCAGTCTGCCCACGGGATGTTGTCCTGGAGATCCCTCAGACCTGGGGCACTGGGGGGCGCTCTGCAGTGGTTGTGGAGTCTGCCCTGATCTGCCCAGGCTGGGGGGGTCTCTGTCGCGGCGCTCCCTGTGGCTACAGACTGTGGTGCCTCTCTGTGTGGACGGCCACCCATAGGTGGCTTCTCCTCACATGGATCCTCAGTGCCATGCCATGTCATGTGTGAGTGTGGGGGGCCAGGTCTATATATGAGGGTGGGGATGGGCTTTCATTTTTTGTTGTCATGTGTTTTATTCTGTGAAACACTTTGGGTTGCATCTTCATATGTATGAAAAGTGCTATGTAAATAAATAAAATTAAAGTTTAAGTGGGCTTTTAGTCGATTTGGTGATGTTGGAAGAATTCAGAATCAGAAAGCATAAGAGTACACAGAATATACCACACCAGGAGCTGTCAAAGGGGGAAAAAACTAAATGAAAAACCTCTTTAAAAATGTTGTGTTCTTGTTAAATTTTTGTCTTTTTTTTACTTTACAGGGCAATGCAATATTTAGGATGAGCCTTGTCAGTGATTATATAGCTCCACAAAATTATTTAGCCTCAGAAATATCTTGATAGATGCTTCAAAAAGAATGCAGAATGAATGAATGAATGAATGAAAGAATGCAGAGCCCTGACACACTCAAGGCCAACGTGGACAATTTTGGATTAATTGAATTTTTTTGATCTTGGAATTAAATATAATGAAATACTTGTCACTTGCAGTTAGGCATGGAATGACTTTAGCATGAGATGCTTAATTTCACTGCTGAAAATGCATCAGCTTCAGTGCTGGAAATTTGTTGATCTTGGGTACTTTTTCAAAAGGAAATCAATCCAGATTTGTCTATGTTAAAGCAACAACCTGCTCCATACAACTCATGAAAGCATGAAAGCATGAAAATGACAACAGCAGTTATATTACTTTGTCGCCACTTTTTTTTTTTTTTTTTTAAATGAATGTCACAAGAGGGGCTCCATGCTAAAATTACTGGCAGATCATTTTAAATTACAAAATGTAGCTTTTATGAAAATGAAATGTTTGATGAAATGTCCAGGGGCCTTTTCTGTCCAGAGTGTGAATTCAGGATTGAATTCAGAGTGTGAATTCTTTGGCGTCCTATTCATTGTGATTCAGGCTGAGCCAGAGACTGGGATATGCAATAACCTTCCTTATCAGGCCTAAATTCCTTCATGTTGTCCTTCCTTCTTTTGTGAAAATTGGTATCAGCAGCAATTTCAATCATTCACACCCTCTTTGTTATTCACACTCATTTATTTAGTGGAATAAAATAAACCTGTATTTCTTCAGTGACTTGTGACATATTACTCACAATAGAGGAGGGAAAGTAAGTGAACTCTCAGGGTTATTGTCTTGCTGCATGAACAGTTTCTGCTGAGCTTCAGCTGGATGAATAACTCTGGATCTCGTTATTCCCTCTGATGTCAAGCTGCTCAAGCCTCAAGGCAGCAAGGAAGCTGCTTCTTGATCATTGGTCTTCTGAGAACTCTTTTTTACATGGCATGGTTCACATCAGCAGGTGCCTCTAGCAAGCTCCAAATGTTTGAGTGTTTTCAGGTTAATGGGGCTCTAACCTAAACCTTCACTCTAATAGTAACACTCACAATGTCTACGATAATAACAACAACTTTGTACAGCCCCCAAAACACACAGTTACAAATGAATGGAAACAAAATACAAAGAATAAAACCATTAACATGCCATAATGCAATAAAAACATGGTGAAATCATAAAAACAGAAAATCAGCAGTTAAGAAAGGAGAAAAGAATGATGATGTCATCAATATTAATCTTGGATGGAAAGCAGAGGTGAAGAGGTGACAACTTTTGTCACCTCTGCATGTATTGGACAAAATTCTTGGACAGCTAGTTTTTGACTTCTGTTATGCTGAGCAAAGTCTGAACCATCGGTGCTTCCAGGCTGAAGTAGAACATAGAATTAGATATTGCTGGTGAAAATCAGTACTGATACTGCAGCTACAAAGTGTCTCAGGGGTAACATGTCAATAGTGAAAAGGGGGACCAAAAATGGGGCACACCACAAGAGAGGGCAGCACATGAAGAGGGGGCATGACCTAAAGGACAATTAGTAAGATGACAGAAGAACCAGTGCAGCGACACTTCACAGATGCCTATGCTGTGCTTTAGACAGCTGAGTAAAACATTGTAGTCCACCGTATCAAAAGCTGAGCTAGGTTAAAGGTGGATTAATGCAGATCAGAATTGGCTATAAGCAGTAGATTGTTGGAAACTATAACCAGAGGGGTTTTTGTGCTATGCAGGGTGCAAAAACAAGACTGAAACTTAAAAAAAAAAAAAAAAAAAAAAAAAAAGAAACGTTAGCATTTATCAAAGTAATTAGGTCAGTGGCCATGGCATTTTTCAAAATCTTGGATAAAAATGGCAACATAGAAATGATTCTAAAATGACTTAAAATAGAAGGATCGAGAAACAGCCTCTTTTGAGGGAGTAAATAAAAGCATGTTTAAAATAAGAAAGGGAATTCCCAGAAGACAGAGGGCAGTTTATAATAGCCAAAATCTCTTGACCAAACATTCAAAACACAGCTTTTAAAACCAGATTGGGATGCAATCTAAGAGACAGGTGGACGAATTAGTGTGTGCGACAATGTGTTCCAGGCTGGACAGAGGAATCATATTCAAATGATTTAGAGTGGACAGAAGACAGGAGTCAGAATCAGGCTCTCTGAAGTCAGTGGTGAGGTGTTTACTTAATATTTGTAATGAAATAATCAAGAAATTGCTCACAATCCAAAGGGGTGGGTTTAACAGGCTGACTAGACGGGGCACCTCGTGTTTGTACAGAGGCTTCTGCGATTATGACCATAATTTGTAATAAGCTCGTAGAAATAAGAATTTCTTGTTCGTGAAAAGCATGACATTTTTCAGGGAAGCAAGAGAAGAGTCTGTCCTTCCAACTTCCAACACTGTGCATGTTTGAATGTTATATTCAATATGAACAAAATCAAGCCAATAATTTGCGTTACTTGTGCAAACCTATTGTGTTGCTTTTTTAACTGATGAAAAGCCAACCTTATTTTTAAGAGCCATTAAATACAGGTCAGTACAGAAGATTGGGTTAATTTTTCTTGCCACTGCAGGTAAAAAAAAAAAACTGAAAACTGGACACAAGCCTATTCACTTGTGTTCTGCACTTTTCATGTTTGCAATTCTATTTTCTAAATGTTTCTTGTGTTCAAGATCATGCTGAATTGCAAATTTACAGTGTTTACCACTAATTGTTTCATGGACTTGATCAAGAGGAGATACAATTCTTAAAAGGGTAATAATGTTAGGATGTATTAAGTGTTTTATGAATACTTTTGATTTTACCATGTTGGTGTTATATGCAACTCATAATGGTTCATGTTTGCTGCTTCTCTTTGCTTTTGTTTGAACTAAAGACGATGATTCTAGATCCTGACAAAAACTTTTTTTTTTTCTTTCTCTTATGGACCAAATAGTGAACTAGTAAACTTTGATAATAATGATCATAATGAATAAGATATAATAATAATAATAATAAAAAAAAAACAATCAGAATTATAGAATTTTCATTGACATTATTGAATATTAAATGTTTTTTCTCAGTTGTGCCTTTTCCTACACCCTAAATGATCTAATGGATTGAAGTGATTGAGTATTATTTTAACTCCTAACCTCAGCTCAACAGCACAACCAAACATGCTATTTAAAGCATTAACATAGGCAAAATAGAAATCTGGTTTTGTTGGAGTGTTCCTGATATGTTTGCATGTGTCTTTGTGTTTTTCAGAGTATTTTTATGACCAGGATGAAAGGACAGATGAAGAGACTGAGCCAACCTTCTCTGAGGATGAGGCTGTTAGTCAGAAGGGACTAAGACGATCACAGAGTGTCAAAATCTCTCGATCCAGGGTTCGCAAAGATGTGAGTGTCCTGATCTGACCTATGTGAAAACATCTGTTTAGATGGGAACAAGCATCTGTAATTACATGAGAAATTAAAGTGGAATGAACATGGGAAACGGGTCTAGGGAACGACAAACAGAAGTTGCTCAGGAGATTGTTTATCTGCATGTCTACATTTCTTTTTAAATCAGCTGTACAGTGGAGAAACATTTTCACACGACACATTCTGAGTGTTTAACTCTCAATATTTTGTCTCCAGGCTCGTTATGGATCTCTGAAGATTAAAGGCAAGAAGAGACCAGCACTTGGCTCTGTTAATTATGGAATATGAAAATACATACTCGTGCACAAGGCAGAGGGGCCTTGAGCTGGTATCATTTGCATTCCAGCTCTTCTCTCCCTGACTCTTTAATCTCTGCTGGCATATTTATTACCCATTTCATCCTAATGCAGAGACTCTGAGATTTTCCTGTCAATGTCATGTTGATCACTCAGATAATAATTATGTTTTTTCATGAACTTGTTTGTTTCACAAGTCTTTTAGAATGTGTTTGGAAGTGTTATATATCTGTGGGTTTTTCGATTTTACACCTATTTGTTTGTGGTACCACTTTCAACAAATGATTGTCAGTGAAGAGGTTTCATAAACTAACTAATGGCTAGACTATTAATAGAGTCATTAACTGATGTTTTAAGCCCACTTATAAGTTATAAATAAGAACAATTCTGGGTTGCTGGGTAAAAAAACAAAACAAAACAAATCCCAAAACCACTTTTTTTTTTTTTTTCTCCATCCTCCAACATATTTGGTTCCTCTTTTGGCCTCCCAGCAGATTATTAAACGACTTAATAAAGATTATCATCTAAACTTATTTTTACCAGCAAACATAATAAGCCAAAAATATTTTTAAAAACCTAGCAACCTTAAGTTTATTTTCTTTATTGGCTTATAAATGACCTGGACCACATCATTGAATTATTTAATTGCCATTGAAGTATGCTGTCTGTAAAGTTTTTTTTGTTTTGTTTTTTTTTATATAAATCAATGACGCTTAGTGCTTGAGTCTGTTAGCTCTGTATGGCTCAGTGTACCTTTAGCCAGGGACACTTGCAACATTCCAAAGTACCATGGTGATAATATAAGTGCTTGAGTCTCCAAGGGACATCAGCTGCTCAGACTTCACTGCTGAACTTAACTGAACCTGCTGTGACACAATCCTATAAACACCAGCAGATCAACGCTATCGTTATTGGCATCAGACGACAGTCTACACCAGCAAACAGGAAGAAAGGGAAGAGGGATCCAAATGGATGAAACAAAGTAATTCCTTCGTGTGAAGACCCAGAAGTTTGTCAGTATTCTGGGACTGTCAATTTCCTTATTTTTTTTTACTAGTGTGACTTTTAGCAGGTTTTCATGATATCCATGGCTGTGCATTTCCAGTGCTTTTATTTTCAATTGAAATCATCTTTTGAATTCTATTTTATTAGATTTTATTCTTTCTTCTTTGAGCCTTTTGTATTTTAACCACCTTTTTTGTTTATGTACGTCATGTTTTTTAACCAGTGCTGTCATTGCTTGTCATCTCATTTTAATTTGCTTTGGAAGCACAACACAGAGTGAGCTTAAAAATTCTCATTACTTCAAAGGTTTGACTTGGATTTGTCCTGTAGTGCTAAAGTCAGTGCTACACAGGTTGCTGTGGTGTGGAAAGATAGGTATAGGTATAGAGAGAGAAAGTTTTACGCTTTTCCAGCAGAAATGTTCCTTTAATCTGTCGCCATTCCACTGAAGAAGAACTCTTCCTAAAGAGAAACTCTTACATTGTGTTCTTCGAAACTAACATGAAAGGAAAAAATTTAATCATTGATTTCTTCTAGGGTAAGCCTTACTGCAAAGTCAGCGAATGAGAACTGTGATTTGATTTGTCACTTGAATTGAATCTCAGTTGGAAAACCTCCTTCCCAGTTTGTGTGTGGAACAATTACAGCAAATTCAATGTATATATGTTTAACCTTTTGGATCCTGAAGGTTTGTCACTAGTTGGAAGAGAACACTACAGAGAAGAATCATGCAATCATGCAAAGACAGAAAGTCTGGCTGCAGTTAGATTTGTTCATGGAAAATAATAAAATGACCCATCAAGAACAAAACACAGATGAGGCAGTTTCCTTCTGCAGCCCAGGTGAGGCAGAAGACACACCAGAAACACATTCATTCTCAGGACACTAACAACATCCTCAGAATATACGCCATTGGGTTGTTTACATTTATTAGTTTGAATTCCCTCTAACCTTCAGAAAAGTGTCAGCCCTGGACTCGACAACTCACAAATGCAAACCTAGTCTTTCAGTACAGCTGCAGAGTTGTATATTAGGGGTTAGGATTAGGGTTTTGTGTGGCATTTGTGTGGATGTCTTAAGTGTGTTCTCTGCTGTTGTTGGTGGAGTCAGCACTTCCCTCCACATCACAATTTATGTGAATTTGTTTCATATACAGCAAGTTCTTTCTACCTGAACAACAACAAAACTCTGGGTCATACCAAGGTGAAGAAATAAGACAAACTTGGTGATGTCATAATGTGACTGATGATACCAAAGCTGCTGGCTGGGCTGTTGAATGTGTGTAGGTAAAATACCTGGTGTGTCATTTTCTGGATTTGAAATTCAATTAAATAAAGGCTGTCCCTCAAAGTGAAAGCAAAAAATAAAGTTCCTTTGTTCTCTTGTGTTATCATTTTCAATGCTTGCCTAATTGTAGGGCAACAATGAAAATGTTTGGCAAAATGGAAAAAAAAAAAAAATAGCTTTGATGTTCCTGCTTCTTATTCAGCTGCTTAATAGCACAGATTTGTGAGCTTGTATCAGTTTTTAATGGGCTGCTAAGTCATTTGTTGAAACATTCACAGAACCTTTGTTTTGATTAATCAGTCAATCAGCTCAAATGAACGGAGGCCTGAGCCACAAAGAGGGATTAAACAAGCTGTGAATGTTCCAGTGATCCTACTTAACCAACATCATCACTTGGGTTTTGCAGTCCCACGATGCTGTTTGTCTTTGTGTGTTGGCCCTGGATGGACTGGTGACCTGTCCAGGGTGGGTTACACCCCCACGACCGGAAACGGAAAAGCAGTAGAAGTTGGATGGATGGTTAGACCAAAGTAAAAAAATTTTATTTCCCATAGGTGTCTAACCTCCTGCTTTATCATAAGACTCTCTGATATTTGCCAAATAACAAACCTTAACATTATCTGTCATAATGTGTGGATGAACAGCATTGCTCTGGTTTAGGTGCCTGCATCAAGTTCTACTGAGCAAAAGTAGAGTAATGAGATACAGTCTGTGCTCTTATTGTCTGTCTTTATCCTCAGTGATCTTTATCTCCAACATTAGCTGCTTTGGAGCAGGTTAGCCATACGGTGATATACCCCAGGAAGAAGTATCCATCCTCGTTGAATTGAAAACCCAAGATGTAACCTGATCTTACCTGCGGGATAGCTCCACATCCCACTTCATCCTACAGGTGTCCAGGTGGACCTTTCAGTTGCAAGGTATTTGAAAAAGTTCAGCAGACCACTAATGTCAAACCTGGAGCTGTGTCTCAATCAGGAAAGTTGGCTGAGGTGAAAAACATCGTGTGTGTGAGGGGATTTCCTTGACAAGTAAATCAAGCTTTGGACAACACCTGACATACATGAGATGATACAAAAAGTGATCTCACCACTAGCTAGTTATCTGATTGACTACGTAGACAGCAGGTAAGAGGGGAAAAGGCAACAGTACATGACCATAAATTCTGCCAGTGCAAGGCTAACTGGATTAGAAAGATATTATGCTAAGATTTTTCATGTTTGATAAATTGATCAGCCGTAACATCATGAACACCTGCCTAATATTGTGCAAGTCCCCCTTCTTTTGCCAAAGCAGCTGTGACTCAGGGAAGCTTGGACTCCTCTAGACCTCTGAAGGTTAATTGTTGTATCTGTAGCAGATCTTGCAATTTTAGTCAGGTTAAAATCTTTTGTCTTTTATGGAAATGGAAGTGAAGTTAAATATTTTCTATTGCCAGAAGTTTTTTTTTTCATCTGTAAGACAAAAACTAGCCATTTAAAACAATTTGTTCAGAGAAGGAAAATAAAAGAATCACTTAAGGTGGTCACTCTTAAGGTTTTCTTCACAAAGGATAAGACAAAACAAAACAAAAAAACATAAGTTTACTGAAATTATGTTAAATGATCCTACTTGAAAAGGTTTCACTTGCCCTTCAAGGCTTCCCAAGTCTTTGTTCTGATAGCCAAATAGGGTTGTTTCAGTGGTATCCCTGCCCCCAAAATTAGGCACCATTACTGCCATAGAAAAAAACCCCCATCAATTTTATTCTAGAAAATGCTGAGCACTTCTACTTTTGGGGATCCAACATTTTATTCTTCATGTGAATATCAGCATGAGATGCTGAATGAAGCATAAACCAAAACATAAGTAATATAGTTACAGTAGGTATAGATACCTGAACTGGCCTTCAAATGACAATATCAGTCAAACCCTCAACAACCAACACTCATACAATACACAGGAGGCATCAGCATTTACATAAGAACTCAGTTCTTGCAGCCAGTGTTCAACATGATCAGTCCACTTACAGTCTTAAACCCGGCAAGAGGAGCAGAATGCGTTTTCAATCAGTTTACCAGTGTGACTGAATAAACAACCATAGCATCAGACACAGGTCTAAGAAAAATGCTTTTAAAGATCTGGATCTAACGATGCAGAGATATGACTCCCACCAGAGAACAGCTGTCCAAGGCACGAGTTGGGTTTGAAGAGCTGCTGAAGCTGTTTCGGCTACTGTGATTAATACGAGTCTGTCCTCTGGCCTTTGATGGCAAGTGAGACTTGACTCACTTGAGCAGTGGATGGTGTTAGTTTTTCATATATTTAAATTCGGGCAATACGGTGGCATAGTGGTTAGGGCTGCTGCCCCACAGCAAGAAGGTCACAGGTTCGGTGCCTGGGAGTTTAGTTAAGATTTTAGTGCTAAGTTTACATGTTCTCCTCGTGCCTGTGTGGGTTTCCTCCCACCGTCCAAAGAAATGCATGTCTAGGTTTAATGGTGACTCGTAATTGTCCGTAGGTCTGAGTTTGAGTGGTTCTTTGTCTTTGTGTGTTGCCCCGGGATCGACTGGTGGCCAGTCCAGGGTGTACCCTGCCCCCACCCAGTGTGAGCTGGGATTGGCTCTAGCACCCCTTACAACCCAGAAATGGATTAGCAATAGATGATGAATTAATATATTTAAATTCAAGGACTTTTGATGTACCTTATACATTGAATACATCATGACAAGTCAAACATCATATCAATGATGAAACAAATATGAAGCAGGTCATCACTGCTAAAGCTTCCAACAGCATATCATGAGCTACTGTGGTGAAAATAATTCATCTTATCTTTATGTACTAATTGTCTAAAGTTGTCCACATGTCAATATTACAGTCACAGTCCTACTACGATCCTCACTAACAGGAACTCTATGCAAGTAATTTATTAATGAATATGTGGATCTATCATAGAGGTAAAAGTAATGTGGAATAATGTGTGTGTGGGAATGTGTCCTGTTTGAAACCAGTTCTGCAATATTATGCATCACTGTCTGTGTGTTTCTCACATGCATTCAACTGCAAGAGGCACAGTCAACAAGCAGCCAGATTTTCTTTGGATCATTCATGGAATGGACCAGTGAGCTGTCTCAATGCTGCTGATTGAATATATGTGTAGCTCAGTTGAAGCTGCAGTCATCAAGAATGTATTCCTTAGTCATTGCATGATTAAAATGATGAAACCATAGAACTGTCACCAACACTTCAGGCCCATGAAGCGTTTCAGTCTTTTCCAGGTTATTTTTCTGGTTTTACTGCACAGTAGAACTCAGAATGGTCTACCTTTTCTACGAAGCCAGGGAGCAGCTAAAGAACCAGAGCTCAAAAACAGAGCAACAAGTAACTCAAAAAGTTGAAAAGACAACCAGACTCCAAATGAATGTCTGTCTGCTGAAAATTCTCCTGGAGTTATTCAGCCATGTAGTGACGAACACTTGACTAATTCTGCTTTATAACAACCATTTCAATGTTTTAGTCCATTTAACGTCAAGCTTTAAATTTCTGAAAGTTTTTTTTCCTACAGAATGTGTATTTACTGCCACCAGTGCAAAGCAAATCAGTGAAAATTGGTATGCTCCTATAACTGTACCACCACATAATGCAAGGCACTGTGTGATTCTAGTGTAATATTTTCACTGATTGGATGGAAAAAACACATAAAATCAGCAAACATTAGCTTTTGGAAAATGGTCGGCAGGTACCTATGACTTAAAGTCAATAGGCCAACACGTTAAGATGTTAGTCTTTTTCATTAGACTATATCATGAAAGCCATAAACTACAAACACCCTGATCCTGCAAGAAACGGGACACAATGTGTGTTAATTTGGAGGAACATAACTGAACACAACTGATATGCATGAAAATCTTTTTTTTCTGCGCATGGACACACATACGATTATTTAAATCTACTTCCACAAAATAAAAGGTACTACTACCAGTAACCTACTGGTGAGGTGTATTAGGTGTTCTGAAACCAAATGCTCCTGTGATGGGGGACAAATCTTCAGGATTCTTGGAGGAACACTGATTCAAAGACTAGACACTAATTGTGTCCTTTAACAAAGGAAATGTCATTCTATAAAGTTTCAGGCAATGGTTTTTCCTTCTTTCTTTACAAGCAAAAGAAAACAGACAGACAACAAGGAAAACCAAACTTCTGTCTGAGGTTCTGCTGCAGAGGTCAGAAAAAATGGAAACTTAGGTTTGCAATAACACATATTACCAAAAAAGTCACATAAAGATAAATATGTTTATTTATGTACCATACTGAATTAATAAAAATGATACTAAATATTCCTCTTAAAAATAATTTACCACTAATCAATCACTGTTTGAACTAGCTACAGTAACACTGAAGCCTTCATATCCATGACATATGAGAAAAAAATATTGTAATTTGGGATTACATGACTATCATTCAGCTTCAGAACACTTATTTTATGGCTTTTTTTCCAGACACTCTGCAGGACGCATGATAAACCCACATATTTCACAATAAAACACTCAAATCACCTGCAAGTCATGATGTGAACTCAGTTGTCATTGAGTGACAAAAACATAGAACGTGATGTGATGATGCAGAGGAAGACTGTAAGAATTTTTGTCCAAGAATATGCTTTCACGTGCTATCCAAAAATTGTGTTTATGAAAACTTCATTTTTTCTTGACGGTTGCTGTATACCACACTGACCTTGTTGAAGTTCTAAAAGACATTATTTCTGAATGAACTATACCACCTTTGTCTTTGTATTCGTTTGGCAGGAGTTATCACTTAATGGGCCTGATTACAACTGTATGTAACTGAGGCATCAGATCTCAAAAGCCATACTGGCTGAACCCTGTGCCTGCGTGTGACTGTGTGTGTGCAAGAGTGGCATTGGCCTTATCACAGTTTATCCCTGTCCAATAGCTCCTGTAGTTCATTCTGGATGTCCTCTGGCAGCTCTAGAGGAGGCAGGTCATCCAGACACAGGTCTTCCTGAGCTGGCATCTCCAGTGGGGGCAGCTGAGGGATAGCAATCTCCTTCCCTTTCCCTGTGCTTTTCCTCTCCTGCCCGACCTCTGTTCCCATAGAAGCGCCTGCTTGTGGGAGCACCCAGAGCTCTGAACGCTCCACAAAGTCTGCTGCTTCAACCGCTTCAGAGCGCAACCGGTTGTTTTCGGATTGCAGCTGCTCATTCTGAACCACCAGACGCTGGTTTTCATTCATCAGGTGATCAACCAGGCGCCGCAGGTCCTCGATGGTGGTCTGTTGTTCTTCCAAGCGGGTTTTGTCATCTTTGGTAGTCTTAGATCCTGCACACGGTAGAGTCAAAGGCTGGCAGCCTCCAATCTGCCGAGTCTGAAGCTGGTATAGTAAAGTGTCATACTCTCTCTCTCTAATTCCTCCGCACTCAGTGGCTGAAAGGCCTTGTGAGATATGGGGCAGGAGCTGGCCTATGGCCTGGGTATGGGTTTGGGCGACAAGGGCTGGGCTGCTGGAAGGCTGCACTGGTCCAGGTTGGACCTTTGTTGCCTCACGACGAGCTTCTCTCTTCCAGCGCTCTTGGATGAGTCGCTGCTGTTTGATATGACCGTCCCTCTGCAGCTCTATGGACAGACGAGCCTACAGACACAAGTATCAACACCAGCCACAGCGCTCACAACATAAACTCGGACACTGGCATAGACAATGGATACAGCTCTAAAGTCACATGGTTGTTTCTTGCCCCTTTGATAAATAGAAGCTCAAGGGTAGGGGGGAGGGAGGGTCAAATTAAGTTAAATACTGAATATTAAAACTTTATTAACTCTTAATGACAATATTTTTGTTTCCAAGGTAGCTGTGTGGTCTCTTCACAAGGTGAATAAATTTAGCCTTAGCAATATCAGTTGAAATAAAAGCCTGAATGTAAGTCAATGACAACATGCACGCACACACAGAACAATCTTACCCGCTCACACATTGTTGTCTTCATTGCATCTGTCAAAAGTTCTGTGGGAGAGACAGATGGAATTGAGCACCTTAATGAACCCAACAACAAACTTTAATTTCTAATGCAAGTGAACTATGCCATTATTTACAAATAGGCAAACAATAAAGACGGCACAATACACAGCACAACTCACACAGTGGATGATATTATAATCTGCATCAGTACTTTGAGCAATACACCTTTGGTATTTAGACAGAAAAACACTGTTTGCTGTTTTGTTTGTTTGTTTGTTTTTTCACTCCAACACAATAAACACAAGAAACTTGTGCTACAAAAAAAAATGGACCAGGCTCAGTTATTAACTCCCTTACAACAAACTTTACCCTGCTCTATGTTCCCTACAGATAATATCCAACTAGGCCAGTGAGCGGTGATAACTATCGTGTCTTTGGGGTCGTCAGGTGGGAACCTCCTTTCACCGGTGTTTCGTCTAGTTAATCCCACAACACACAACACTTCACAACACTTCAAGGAGGCTACAGTAATATCCAACAGTGATCACTGGCGTCCCAGAGTCACCCCCCTAATGCCAGCCATCACCACTCCTCACACAAAGACAACAATCTCAAGCAGCTCTACTGTCAACTATTCTGACCTCTCACCAACTGCACCAGTGAAAGCGGGGTGGGGATACAGACCTTGGTTCGGGAAGGGGAGAGAAATAGAAGAGGTGGAGATAAAAGTAGGGATGGGATACAGACCCTGGTTTGGGTAGGGGGCATGGAAGCATAGAGGGTGCAGGAGGTGGAGGACAAGCTACACTAGCAGATTCAGCAAACAAACTCACCTGGACAGTTCTATAATCAAACCAAATCAAACCAATACAGGCCAACTCACCTGGACTAACTGCATGGTCTCAAAGAGGCTCAAACAAGCTACACCCTCCACTTAAACACACTTCCTCTTCCTGGATTTCTGCTCAGAATCGGAATATGTGTTCTTCAGGTACTCTTCTACTTCTATCTTTGTTGCTATCTTTGTTGCTACCAGCAAAAGGGAGCTGCCCTCCCTTTTGCTGATTAAACAATCCTTTGACAAACTTGAATGGGTCCCTGTAAAACACTGAAACCTGTAAAACATTCTTAATTGTCTTCTTTCTTTAACTAATTTCCCCCATTTCTCTTTGCCATCTAGACTTAGCTACCTGTACTCTTTCAACCCTCTTTCTATCTTGTACCCCAAATGCTTCTACACCATAGGAGTAAATTATGTCTCCCATCTTCTCTAATCTATCGCTTGCGTTTCTGCCTAGTCTGCTCAGAATTATTGACAAGACCCTGTTGACTGTCTCCCATTCCTACTATTTGCTCTAGGGCATTTAACTCTAGCTTTCTGCTCCATATTTCTCTCTCTGACTGGCCTGTTCACCATATTATCAGCTGCATCCCTTCTTATAACCTCCTCCTCCACCTCTGTGGCTGTGTTGTTGATATCCTTCAAACTGTGGTTTTCTACCTGTCTCTGGATTTCATCCGACTTATTCAATTGACTTCTTATAAAGTTCCGATCGATGCGGCCACACTGTCCTTTCTTTCCCACACATCTCTTTCTTCCCTGATACACTCTAAGGCCTCTAACTGATGTTACTTTCTGCCAACCACAAGGACAAACCTGGAGCTTCTTTCCCTCTAATCTACCATTTTTATTCTTTCCAGCCACGCTCACTTTTTTCTTCACACTATTCTGCCCACTAGTAGGCCTAGAGAATAGATCCGTGCCCCTATCCTTCACTGAGCCACATATCCAACTCGTAGTCTTATCTGTTCCACCAAAGATCAATTTGTCTGTACATCCTGAAACAGACGAATGATCATAGTTTCTGAAAATCAGAAAGATGGTACAGGAGGACTTGTGGCCCTGTGCTCATGGAGATGTGATTTCCCATTCTGCTTAGGATTAGACAAAGTCAGCTCACAAAGCTTGGTCAAAGTTTTGGCAGAAGTACTAAAACGATGAGATCCCTTTTTTTTGTGTATTTCTGGACTTTATATGCCTTTATTTCAGGCAGTAATCGGAAGAGAGGCCGACAGGAAACAGGTAGAGAGGAATGACCTGCAGTATAAACCTGGGATGCTGCTATTACATGGCACACTTGATAACCACTCAACCATCAGCACTGCCAATAATCCGAGAATCCTAAAGACACTAATTGTGAATGGTGAGAATCCTAAAGCAGGTTCCCCAGCCAAGATTTGGGAGAAAGCACAGGCTTAAATTGACAAAATATCAATGCAAAATTATATTCCACCTTCTTGTTATGTTATCAATACACTATTGCCAAGTATCAACATCAGGAGTGTGACAGACAGCATTAATACTCATTCATTTACTATCCATTTACTATTATCCAAAGCAGCTTAAAATGAAAAGCATCAGTAAAGTTTTGCTGCAGTAGAGGTCTGGTAGAGTACAGTTTGAATATCTACATCTATTAAAATGGTGCAGGGAATTATATGAAAAAAGTGCAACAAACAATAATCTGCCAAAACAATGCCAGTTAGACACATTCCGGATTTTAGAAGAGGAGGTGCTCTCAGAAAAAGGATAGAGAAGGATGTCCCTGTTTTATAGGACTGTTCCAAATAGGAACCATTGTTAGACACCCCGAACATGTCCTTGTTTGTTAATAATGCCAATGCAGGGCAACAATCGCAAACAGTCTTGTAGACAAATATATACTCATACTTTCATACAGGGTATAAAATTTACTTTTTGACCTACCTGTCAAAGGCAGGTAAGGTGTGCATACTTAACAGCCAAACTATATTTTTACCGGCCACAAAATTTTTCACAACACAGGGTTAGTAAAATAGTACTAAAATCTGTTAATTGCACATGAATTGATTTTCAGTAGGGAACTATATGGCTGGCTACTGTACACTGGCAATGCGTTCCCACATACTTGCTAATAGCTTTTGTTGCCCCGCTTGATCTCTGACTGACTGGCTGAACGTACACAGACACACACTGTTACATTTTCAAAATTTGAATGGCAGTGGCTAGCCAGGGACGAATTTGAAATTAAAATATGATCATACCATTTGTAATCTGTGTGTTTTATTGTGTAAAACGGTAATCATTTATTAGTGAAACAAGCATGAGGCATATTTTATCAGCTGGCCAATGGCAAGTAAGCCTCCTGATTCGCCAAAACATATTTTATCCACATTTGGCGAGTGCTGATTTTAAACCCTGCTTTTATACAGTACTCAGTGTTGCAAAAGCTATACTCTCTTTCTGCAGATGGGGAGAGCAGCTTTTCCTTCTCATACGTGCATACATCTGGTTTACACAACACATGAAGGGTTCATAACAAGGAAGGCACTGGGCAGCAGTTTAATTTCTCCTAAGAAAACAGTTCGGCATTGACGTAGTCCAGGCCAAATACTCTGTTTCTGAGCAAGTATACTCAAAGTTGAAAAGAGCATTCTAAAACCCACCTGCTGCTTTTCCATGGCACAACATGGCCTCTTCATACTTTCCAGCAGCTACTAAACGGTCTGCCTTCCTGCATTGCTGATGAGCCTGAAGAGAGGGAGACACATAGAGGAAAACGGTAATGGAGGAGAGGAAAATGATTATTGGAGATATCAAAAATCGGAAAGGAATGCAATTTGTTGGAAAATGTTGGGGGGTGATGGACTGACAGGAAGCAGATGTAAAAAAAAAAAAAGAAAGAAAAAAAGGGGAAGTTAAAAAAAAGAGCAACAAGAAGTGAGATTTAAAGATTGGAGAATATGTTTTTATTTATGGTGCCTATTTCTTCTGCTCTCTGTGCCATTGTGTCAGAAGCTTAAGGGAGACAGCAAGGTAGTGAAGACTGCACAATGTCAGCTAGAGAAAACGTACCTTAGTTGGCACTAACTATGGGGAAATATGGGTCATTCTGGACAAAAAACTTACTACAAAAAAAATGGACCAGACTCAGTGACTAACTACCTAACAACAAATTTTCGCCCTGCTCTATGTGCCCTGAAGATAATATCTAACTAGCCCAGTGAGCAGTGATAGCTAGCATGTCTTTAGGGTCATCAGGTGGGAACCTCCTTTCAACTGTGTTTCGTCTAATTAGTCCCACGACACCTCCAGGAGGCTAGACGGTGATCACTGGCGTCCCAGAGTCAGCCCCTTAATCCCAGCCATCACTTGGTTATGTTGCCATGTATACTGTTCTTGTGAAAGACCAACCTTACAACCAACAAGATGTGCTTTAGAGTTGCAGTACCTGAACACAACGAACATAGTGGGTCTCCATTTACCCAGAGTTTTAGGTTAGAGTCTTACTTAAATGTTTAGCACCGCTGTCCTGCTGCACCAACAGCTTCTAATGAGCTTCACCTGGTGGACAAACACCTTTTCAATACATCTATATTTTTCTACTTTCAGATTTGCTTTGGCAGCATCTGGCTGTGTTATGACTATGCCAAGATAACAAGGGTGTATCATCTCAACCATAACCATGTGTTAAACAGAGATAACAAAATGTATAAACAATATATATACGTGCAGAGACCATCACAGGTATGCAATGGGGTACCACAGAAGGTGGCTGCACTCTAATGATGATGCTAGCACATAACTTGGGAATTTGTATATGTGTACATTTTAAGCCATTGCTTTCTGTGGATTGGCCTTGTCACATTCTTTGTTATTTGGTGATTTATTTACCTTTCTTTCCATGAGGTTTTACACATCTTGCTACTTACTACTTCTGGCATATAAATTCTGATCTGGAATATAAATGCAAGTTTCTTTTAAAATTGTTAGAGGTGACATCTTACTACACGTCATCCCCTTCCTAAGCAAATAGTCAGGGAGGTGTTGATTGAACTGAATAAATATCTTATAATTAAATAATTAAAAATAATAATTATAAAGAGGATTACAAAGCTGCCATGAATCAAAAGGGATCATTTGTCACCAGGAATATGCCACTGCTAACGTCCTAACTGACAACAAAACAGTTTTGAGATTTGAAAAGTACTTAGGTGGCATTCCTTTTCATTGTTGCTCTGTCTGGTAAAAGTATGGCCATGACATTTTAAAAACTACCTACAAAATGGAAGTTAATCATAAAATAGCATTTTCAAAAAGTTAGCTAGTCACACAGTTCTTGCTGAAAGTACTGACTCTAGTTTAAGGAGGTAACACTGGTTCTGTCGAGAACCAAACCAAAACGTACGACATTCGTAGCACATTCGGGCTAACAGACAGCGACGGAGCGGTTAGCTGCTAACTTACTGTAGCTTATCTATACAGTGCCCTAGCGTCAGTAACGTTAGCCTGCGATTGCAACATCGAGACCTAAACTTACGAGGTTGAGCGGGCTGTCGACGACCTCCATGGAGTCGATTGGTCGAAGGTTTACACTACATGAACGGTGCCTCTGTCCTACACGGACTGTCATTCGCGCTGCAGTGAAAAATCTTGAGCAAACGGCGGTTGTGAGATTTACAGTGTGGGGAGCCCTTCGCCTAAGCGATCAACACGACGTCAACACGCACTGACGTACGACGGGGCTGGCTGTGGTTTCGCGCCGCTCAGCTACCGGAAACGGAAACGATTGGTCATAAAATTAAAAGTCCTACAAATAGCATGACATTTTTTTGCAACCGTTTAAACGAATACACACACACACGAAAAGTATGACACGTTTCCGTTACATGTCTGTATTTTTATAGTTACTGATTTACTTACATGTCGAGTGTGAACGCTAAGACATGTTTTAATTGCACCACTGTCAGCGGAAATGCTCATTTGAATGCCGAATCACTTTCCGTACTTTTATTTTCGTTTTGGACTTGAGGGGAAGTCAATTTCAGTAATTGATACCGTTAGTGTATCTAAAACACTCACAGCCGCGTTTTTGATTTCGGAGCATATAAACACGTATGATCGGCGGTTTGTTTGTTTTTACAGCAGACCGTGCATCTCACGTCAGATGACCTCTCCATCTTGGACTCCTGCGACAGGTTAAGTTAACGTCACGGAAGCACATTAGACGTAACATATATCAGCAGTGAAAAGGCTGATGTTGACGAAAAAGAGAGGCCACAAGTGTCTGATAGCGTCCACTATGGCCTCGTTGGTGTTGCTCTTAATGGTGCTTTACGGGACCATTGGCACACATCAGCAGCAGCCAGGCAGATCCAGTCTCACGCAGGACTACCAGCTGCTGGGCAGACCCCTGTACAAGCTGGAACTGAGCTGGCCCAGGAACCCGGAGGTCTTCACCGGAGAGGTGTTTGGGGTGGCTGTGGACCAGTACGCCGGTGTGCTGTATGTGGCACAGAGAGGTAAACACATGCACTGCCATTTCCTTCTCTGACTAATCCCCGCTGCTGTTTTCACGTGACATCGAACCCACTCAGTGCCTCTGATTTCTCAGACAATGCGACCATAATCAAGACTTCTTCATAAATGAGTTTACATAGCATTCTGTTCACACCAAAGATATCCCCACTTCCTTCAGTCCATAATCTGTTCATATATATATATATATATATATATATTGCTGTAACGATGGATTTCCCATACGTGGGATAAATTACTATCTTATATTATTCATTTCCAAACAATCCATCAAAAAATCTTAAAATTTCTAAAAAATATTCAAATATAACTATATAGCCAGAAATCAAGGAAGATAGCAAGAAATTACTTCCTTCCTTTCCTTTCCTTCCTTTCATATAAACACATGCATTCATCCAGTCATAATGAATGCCTGAATTGGCTTTATTGTCATTATACCAAAAGCACCACATTTGGTGTGGCTTCTCTCTCAATAAAATATACACAATAGATCATAAAATAGAGAGAATAAAATAAAGAATAGAAAATAGATTGGTCAAGGACTAAAAATATAAACATGTTTTACATTAATGTATAAGAATAATAAGAAGTGCATCTAAAAAGGGGCAAAGTGCAGACTGTTTGTGTAAAGCACTGGTCTGAGGAGGCCTGTTTGACTCTCCAGGGTTGTATTTAGAGCACCAACTCGGACATGCTCACAGATTCTTGCTTGGATGTTGATAAACTGAATGTTGTTAATGGATTACTTATTGTGCAAATCATTTAATTTCTAAAAAAATGTCACCATCTAGCCCAATAATAAACATTCAATATCAAAGTCCCTTAAAATGTTATTAAACAAAAAGTACAAGTTATTTAGAGAAGGGAAAATGTTAGAGATGCGCAGTTTAGAGCAAAAAGTCAAACATGAAGTCAGGGCTAGTAAAATGAAATTTAAGATCAACACTGAGACTTAAATCAAAATTAATAAACTGGGTACTGCTTAAAAGGTATCAAAGAAGCAGCCCTATTTTCTACCATGTCCTCCGACGGTTAATAATTTTGGGCCTGTTGCCTTTTTTTCCTTGCATATGAAATCTTTTGAAAGATTGGTTAAGGGAAAATTCATAACTAAAACAGAACATCTTTTGCATCCTCTTCAATTTGCTTATAGGGCTCAGAGCAATGTGCAAGATGGTAAATCCCAGGCATCAGGTTCTTGATTTTCTTATAAATAGAACCCAGACAGTGAGGGTGAATAGGACCCTGTTTAGTGACACAGATGACACAGGTGACTGCTGCAGCCATTACACCAATGGGCACATTATTGTCAGCCTTTTAATGATGGTGAAGTCAGTCATGGTCACGATGTCAACAATTTTGTCTGTTGGTGTGATGATGCCTTTCTTCAACTTAATGGTAGCAAAACAAAAGACCTCTGTAATTATTTCAGACAAGATGATTCAATTCCCCAGAGCACTGTTATCAAGGGTCATATGAATATCTTGACACCCTGACAGACAACCATTTCAAATTTAGTGTTAATATTGAAATGCTATGAAGAAAGCTTTTTTTGCCTAAGGAAACTGGCAAATTTTCAAGTTAACAAGACTCAGTTTTTGATAAATGTATTTATTAAATGTTCCACATATTACAAACACACATTACAACACAGAACAAATACAATGCCAGAGATCAGGTTCACAACAAGACAGACATGTAGTCTACACATATTTTGACAGAGCAATATACTTTGCAATATACGATAATATTACAAGAGTCCAAAGTCCACACCTATGACAATAACAATACTAATTTGTATGTCCCTTTAACAGTTAGGTCACAAAGGTCTCTTTGTGACCTAACTGAAAATAATAAAAAGGATTTCCAGATTTTCTTAAACATGGGATATTTACCTTTTAACATAAATGTAAGCCTTTCCAGGGATAGGGAATTCGACATTGTGGCCATCAAGGCTTGTAGACTCGGTTTATTCATAGATTTCCAGGAACTGGCTAAAATGTATTTGGCTTGTAGCAAACAATAAATTGTAATTTTCTTATTTTCCTTGTTTAGTTTGCATTCCTGGGGAAAGATTCCCAAAATACACATTATGGGACACAGTTTTAACTTCACGTCTGAAAGACAAAAAATTATGTTTAACACCTCTGTCCAAAACATCTGGGTTTGAGGACATTGCCAGAGGTAGTGGACTAATGTGCCTTTCTCGCCACACTTAACACATCCATCTTGGTGATTGGGATCAAATTTATGCAGTCAGTAGGGGGTTAAATAGGTCCTCATCAACCACCATCGTCAGTTTGAAATGAGAATTAATTGATTGTGTCTGAGCTTTCAAGCAAGCCTGCTGCCAGTCCTCCACAGATATTACACAGTTCAAGTCCTCAGACCACGCAAGCCTTTTTTTTTTTCAGACCTAACTTTAGAACTGTTTGAAATAGTGTCACCGAAACGGGTGATCAAGCCCCTCTTTGATTGATATTTCACTGCTATTTCTTTAATTGGGGTGAGAGTAGGAAATGTTAGGGATTTTTGTGATTGAAATATGAAATCTCTAATCTATAGATATTTAAAAAAATGCTTGGCAAAATATCGTAATTTTGTAAATGTGCCTCATGCCATACCTGGATAGTATTTCTTACAAAGTGATTGTGTGTATGTAATTTTAATTCTTGGCTGAGTCATGGTATAAATTGAGTGGCAGGAAAGATGTACTGACTATCTTAAGTTTACCCAGGAATGCGGTGTATCTGTTGAGAACCAACAGGAGGCGTCAGAGAGTTGGGCCACCCAGTAGTACCATCTAAGATTTGGTAGGCTCAGGCCCCCTCTTTCATAAAGGAGATATAACAAAGACAAGCGAAGCCTGGCCCGTCTATTGTTCCAAATAAACTTTCAGAAGATACTTTTCATTTTAACAAAGTAATTATCAGGGCGACTGAGAGGAATGACCTGGAAAAGATGAAGGAATTTTGGGAGGACATTCATTTTAAAAATAATCAGGGCTATTGGTCTATAAGAATCACATTTTATTGGCGATTTCCTGGGCTTTAGGATCACAATAATAAGAGCATTACGCAAAGAGGGAAGCAGTTCACCTGACTTAAAGCTATCCCTCAAGATATCAAATAATGGAGACAGTAATTTATTTTAAATAAAATATAATAAATAATAATAAAAAATAAAAAAAATAAAATAAAAGTCCATTGGGATCCCGTCTGGGCCTGGGGCCTTTCCTCCTTTCGTTTTATCCATTGCATCGGACACTTCACTTATTGTAATTGGGGAGTCCATTGCGGCTTTAGTTTCCTCGCTAAGTGAGGGCATTGTTATAGAATCAAAGAATTTAATGAAAGATTCAGTGGTTACCTGGCAGTCCGTCGAGTATAAATGTGAATAGTAAGACTCAAATATCCCATTTATTTCCTGGGGGTTTGAAATTTTTTCGCCATTTACATTTGTAATCTCACTGATTGTTCTCTCCTGTTGTAGCATTTTAATGCGCCACGCTAAAAGTTTTCCTGCCTTTTCACCCTGGTCATAGTAGTTTTGTTTTAATCTTAATACATCTTTTTTAATACATATTTTAAATTATGTTCCAGCATAAATCTCTGTATGTATCCTTTCTACACCTTAGGTGAGAGCTTTCTGAACCTGAGAATCTATGTAGTACAGGATCAAGGGTCCAGTTAAAATCACTCCCTATAATTATGTCCCCATGAAGAGATGAAATAGTTAAGAATAGTTGATTAAAAAGGTTTAGATCATCATTATTAGGTCCATACAGATTAACCAGAATTAAGTCCTGGTTCAGTAGCGACCCTTGTATAATGACAAATCTACCTGCAGGATCTAAAATATTTTTTTGTATACAGAGAGGTAGGGATTTATGGATTAACACTGCCACACCCTTGCCATGTGAAGAGAGAGAAGATGCAATAACTTGACCAACTTTTCCTTATTCTAATCATTTCACTTGGTAATAAATGTGTTTCTTGTAAGAAAACTATTTTAGGATGGTATTGTTTAAGTCTATTCATTACTTGTTTAAGTTTGACAAGTTCTCTCAAGCCTCTAACATTCCAAGAGATCACCTCAAGATCAAGATCTTTACCCATTTACATAGAAACGAATGCAACGCAAAGCCCTGTTACATAGCACGTTTGAACACACAGTGCTGTTATAAACAAATAAACAAACCCAAAAATCCCCATTTGTGAAAAGTACACAATTACTCCCCCCTCCGTAAATGAAAACTCTGCTATACTTACTGATCCCGGGAAAGACATCACGTGTTGGACCTTGTACATCACCTTTCCTCTTTGGTGAGCTGCTCTCATCACTCTGGCCTTGTTTTAGTAGTTGAGCAATATCATGATGATTATGCTGGGTGGACCGTTCGGGTTTTGTTGACCCCAAAGTCTGTGAGCCCACTCGGTGATTAGTGGGTTAGGGAAAGTATCTGGACCCAGGACCTTGGGCAGCCAGGTTTGGAGAAACTCCGCAATATCCCCCTTCTTGGTTCTCTCAGGTTAGATCTCCAGCTCCTATTTTCTAGATCATCCACTTTCAGAGTAAGCTCATGAACCTTTTTCTGAAGGGATGCTTCTTTGTTAACCAGTGAGGAGATGTCACCTTCAGCTTTGCTAGTACGAGTCTCTGCTGTATTTAGCCTTTTGGTGAAGACAGAAATTGCATCTTTTATTCTATGGTTAGACGTTAAGACCTCCTGTAACTGGGTAGAGAAGTCTTCTCTTAGTGGGTGAATGGCTGCTAGTATATTAGCCTCATTATCATCTGTTAGCTTCTTCCATATCCTCATCAACATCTTCTTCGGTTTTGTTCTTTTTGGGTTTCTTTCTGGGTCTTTTCGGCATTTTTCTTGGCCAAGTAGAGGGAATACCTTGTTTTAGGGTTGAATGTTTGTACGAAATGGAACATATATAGAGATGAATAGGTCGAAGCTCTGGGTTTTAGCTGCCATGTGCCATCAACGCCGTAACCGGAAGCCAGCAAGACTCAGTTTTACAGTTGTATAGAGCTTTTATTAGAGTCTGTTTACACTTTTTGCACTTTTTGTACAAAAAGAGAAGAATGTGCATAGTAAAATTATGAAATTGGCCATTGAGGCTATTGGAGAATTGCAGCTTGAACCATATATTCAATATGCAAGTGGTGAATAAAGCCAGGAGCATCAGATCTGATTGTGTCCATCTTCTGAGCTCAGAGTACAAGCTTTTGCCATCTGTCGTATCACTAAGTGCTACGGCCTCACTAAGAGGCCAAGAAACGGATACAAAAACTCCTTAGTCACTGTCTCCATTAGAGCCTTAAATGCTTTTGGCCAAATGACGTAACTGTTACTGTAGATAAAGATGACAATGATTTTCACGTGAAGACTGCTTCAATGAGTTACAATAATTCTTGATTACTGCCAATGTATCTTGTGTTTTTACTGTACTTTATTGGTATTTTTAGTGTGATGCCATGAATCCTTTGTGTTTTTGTGACCGCTGCAGCACAATTCTCCCATTTGGAGGAAATAAACTTGAACCTTAAAGTGTATCTGTGGGTGGCCAAACCGCAATAACTTACCATGGATTAAAAATACAAAAGTTATCTGTAAGATACAAAATTCTTACAGATAACTTTACTTAACTTTAAAAATTGAGCATGCAGTATTTCCCATTTATAAAAAATCCATTGCTCCCATTGCTGCTATAATATAGCGATAATATAATTTTTTTCTTTCTTTGTTATACTAATGACCATATCAGTGTATATGCCCTTTTTACGTTTGTACGGTAGGTGGCTCATAAGCACCAGAAATGCATATAGGTAAAGCCCAGGTGATGTGCAGGGGTGGTGCGAAGGGGAAGGCAAACAGTTTTTGACCATCTCAGTGTGGTAGCATGATGTCTCTCTTTGTGATGAAGGAAACTGATGAATGGAAAACTAAACTGTGATGATATACGGACTCAAAAGTTACACCTGTGTGGAGGTGAGCAAACAATTGAATTTAAATAAATGGGTAACCGCATTCAACGATCCACATGGGGTTTTTAATGTTGCCCCTTGTCTGAACAAGTTCTCCCCTCAGAGGCCAAATGTATTGGTCATTTTTGAAATACTCAAGAATCATCAATATATACTTGGTATTGAGGGTGGTAGAGGGCTAATTATTTTTTATGGTCACAATATCTCCTCTATGATTTTCTGTCTGTCAAATGTTTTCTCCCGTGTAAAGGGTTCATTTAACATTCATTAACTATGTGACATTACAGCAGAGTAGTGGATTCAAAGACGTGTTCAATTTAGTTCAATTTACATTGCCAGAAGTAATGATAATATGTTCCAATCTCTCTGACACTTGCTACACATAGGTGAGACCTGTCTGTCAATGTTATTTAGTATGTGAGGAGTTATATGTAGTCGGTGTGGTATTTTATATGGGGTGATTTTCATAATCTGGGGTTATGAATATGAAATTTACATAAGAATCCAGCAACAATCATTGCTGGAATTGGATATAATGCCTGATGTAACAAATATGATTCAAACAAAAAAGAAAATTTGCAATTTTTATTATTTATTTATTTACCTTTTGTTCAAGGGTCAAATAAAGATTTCAGATTTAAAAATTTTGAATTTTCTATTCTATTTCTATTATTTCCTGGGTCAGGCATGATAGGGTGAAGGAAAGCCTCATAGGACAGACCTTCACTTTTATCATTAAAGAGGTCTTTCATAAAGATAATGTTCTTGTCAACCCAAATTTGGAAAGAGAGACTTTTTCTTTTTAGAAATACCATAATAATTTTGGAGTCCATCTTTTCCAGATCCCCTAAACACATTCTATGCCCATTTCGATTACACAACCAAATGTTGTTTGTGTAGTCAAAAGCCACGACAAGGACTGCTAACATCTGATCCCTTTTGTAAACAACAGGGCCATGGCTGTGCAAGATTAGACTCAAAGTTGCAACTGTTGTCTCCATCGTGCTCAAAAAAGTTTGGAAAATTAATTTATTGAAAAAGTCGAGAAGGACAGGAGAACACACTTAAAGAGGAAAAAGTCACCGGTGAGCCAGAGCTTCGAATAACAGGCTGCCACTGGTGAATCACTCCCAGGCCGTGTTGCAGGACACAGCAGTAGTTGGGCTGATTATCCCACAATGGGACATGGTCTAACTGACAAGAGAGAAAAGAACTTGTTGACTTGTGTGGAGAGAATTGCCTCTGCCTCATTGTGGGAAGACAAAGGAGCTGATGAGGGATTTTAAGAGCAGCAGCCAACCCCCCACTCCAGGGACTTGAAGTGGACAATAAACACCAATTAAGCTGTGACAGGCCAGCCTCAAAATCTCAGCGTTGGCAGCTTTCTACAGGTGTATGGTGGAGAGTACACTGACCTCCTCTATCAACACTCAGTATGGGAACTGCTCTGCTGCTGACAGGAGGTGCTGCAGAGAATGGCGGGAACTGTCCAGAAGATCTACCAACAGCAACATTCCTTCCATTGAGCACATCTGTATCAGCAGTTCAGGAGCAGTGTCGCCTGCATCATAGGGGACGTTACCCACCCTGCCCATGGACTGTTTGACCCCCTCCCTCTGGGCAAGAGGCTGCAGAGCACCCTGCTCAAACGCAGCTTCAATCCAGCGGCTGTCAGAGTGGTGAACTCCATGCCTCGTTAAATGCACTTTTACATAGAATAGGATTAACTTCATATTTTAGATTTAGGATGTCATAACATTCCTTGAGTACAAATTTGGATACTTTATTTGTCCCAAGGGAAATTCAACAGTCTGTTGAATCCTGTACTACAAATTAATTCATTGATACAAATAAAGTGCTTCTTTGTCCTTCTTTTTCCTTCTTCATCAAAGCTGCTTTCCTGCTGAACTCAATGATTAGGCACTTTACTTTATGCCACACTTAGTGTTTGCCTTTGTGTTGCTTACAGGTGACAATGTGCCCAAGGTGCTGTTGTTTACTACAGATGGAGATTTCCTCATGTCTTGGAACACAACCACACTGGAGATGCCTCATGGGATATTTTTAGCAGATGCAGCCTCATCAAACCCTACTGTGTGGATCACAGACGTTGGAAATGGCCCATATGGCCACTGCATCAAACAGTACTCTCCGTCTGGGAAGCTCCTTCAGGTAATAATCTTAGCCGCAGTCAGATTTCAAATATTCATTCTTTCATTAATTAATCTTTAACCACTTATCAATATCGGGGTCACAGGGATGCTGGAGTAAATCTTAAGTCACTTTAGGAAAGGTCGGGGTACACACTGGACAGATCGCTAGTTTGTCGCAGGGCCAGATTTTATAGAGTTTGAGGAATTGTTGCATAAGGTAGCATCTGCTTAGACTAGGGTTAGGGTTTACATTTATGCAATTAATGTAAAACTGAATATTTCCTTAATTTGTCAGGTGCTTGGTACACCAGGGAAGGCAGGCTCTGGTTTGAACCCTCTTCAATTCGACCAGCCAGCTGAGATTTTCATACACAGCTCTGGGGAAATGTACATTGTGGACGGTGATGGAGGAATGAACAATCGCCTCATCAAGCTGTCTAAAGAGCAGCAGGTGTGTTGGATGCACGGAGAGAAAGGTCAAGGACTAGCTCAGTTCTACATCCCCCACAGTGTGACTGTGGACAATGCCCAAAGGGTGTGGGTGGCAGACAGGGGCAATAAAAGGATCCAGGTTTTTAACTCCATCACTGGCGACTGGCTAGGCACGTGGGGGAGCTGCTTCACAGAGGATGCCCCTTACTCGGTTCGTCTGACCCCAGACAAGAAGTATTTTGTTGTTGTCCAGCTCAACACCAATCAGATATCGTTACTGGATGCACCACCCGTGGGTTTAATTGGCCAGTGCAAAGTGATCAGTGTGATCCAGCTCGCGGATGATGTGAAGCCCCACCTGGTTGACCTGGACCTGAAGACTGGGGCTCTGTATGTGGCTGAAATTGGAGCCCAGCAGGCTCAAAAATTCACCCCTTTTAGTCTGCGTAGTGGTTTCCTGTAGAGCCATACCAGGCTTTAACTGAAGAATCAAACTGGTTTTATTATTCAGTGATCCAATCAGAAGTATCACGACTATTTAGAATGGATTGAAAATGTCCACATTTATTATTATTATTATTATTATTATTATTATTATTATTATTATTATATATTAATGAGAGCCAGGAAAAAAACAAAACAAAAAAAATTTTTCTTTTATTATAAACTGTGTTATGTCCTTGACTTGTTATGTACTTGTGGCACACTTTCACGCTTACGCTGAACCACAGGCACACCAACAGGGCTGCTAAGAACTATGGGTTTTTGGATTTCTTACAATATCTGCTTTTTATTATTATTTTTTTAATTGTGATGTTTGTTACATCCATCCATTCATTCATTCATCTTCTATGCCTTATCCCTCTCTTGGCAGCAGAGGTTGACTGAAAGGATGAAGGATTTAAAAAAAATGTTTTTTGAGTTGATTAATTGATCAAAACCTTAATTTTGCCACAGTCTTGTAAAAGGTGATACTGAAGATTAGCTGAAGTTTCTCAATTTTGATTATAATTTCACAACATAACATTTAATCGCTGGAATGGGAACAGGAGTGAAAACTATGGCCCTGCCATCCAATATCCTGCAGGTGTGAAACACAGATGAACAAAAGAAAACTTCCAGCTTCACAATAAAAGTATCTGACTAACTTAAATCAAGCCATTTCACAATAAAGTAAACCAGTGCTAATACTAAATTACCATTCCTGAAGCTCTTATGTCACCGTCAACATTACTGTATATATTGTAAGTAAACCAGTTATTGTAATAAATAATGCTGTAAATAATATATTTTTTTGCCTTCTAATTGAACATGAGTTAATATTTATCTATTCAGTTGAAGGGGGTGGGGATCCTGTAATGGCTGGCCTGTGTTGGTTAATAGTGGCTGCAAGGGTGGCTAGCTCCTGTTGCTGCACTGTATTTGGGGGCATGGTTCCTCCTCGATCCTCTGGGGTCCTTGCCCCACCTGCTGGCCCCTGGACCACCGTAGCAGCACCTCTGGCTAGGGCACCCGGCTCTCACTTGCCTGGCCTCTTGAATTGCACTTATATCACTCTTTGCTCATGACACACTTTGCTGTGCATAGCTTCTCCCAGGCACATTTAGGCTCATAATAAATAACATGTCCATGATTTTATTGCACAACACCTTGGCGGTCAGACTGGGCTGGTTCAGGGGGGTCTGTGGCAGGACAGGCTGCAGGACAGCAGTGTACCTTAGCCCTCTGACTTTCCCCTACTCTTCTCTGCTGCCCCCCAATCTTCATGCACCACCACATCCAGGGTCACACATTAATGGTGCAGGATATGTTTCCTCGACGGCTCGAGGAAGAACAGAAAAGGGGGAACTTTCACATGTTTTTTTTTTAGTCATGGGGAATGGTCCACTAGTCTAGGGTGGCCTGCAGAGGGGGGTTCCCCTCCCCCTTGAGCGGCTGGCTGCCCTGGGGCCCTGCAGATGATTGGTTGGTTGGATCCCTGGGATTTTCTGCCCTTAGGACAATTCGCCTCTGCCACTGTCTCCTCAATCGTGGTGCATCATAGACGTGGGACTGGTGCCTTGCTGCAAAACACAGCCTTCCACCCCTCCAGCCCATCCCTCCCAGAAGGAATTCTAATGTGTCACCAGTGTCCACCCGCAGGGCATTGCTTGGGCTACTGGGTGGGTCCCTCAGCTTTGGGGGTGCCTCTGGCTTGTCCATAGGTGGGTGGGTCCCTCAGCTTTGGGGGTGCCTCTGGCTTGTCCATAGGTGGGTGGGTCCCTCAGCTTTAGGGGGTGCCTCTGGCTTGTCCATAGGTGGGTGGGTTAGGGTGTATGCTGGTGGTGGTGATCATTACCCCTCTGTATCTCTTGGGCTGTGGCATACCCTGTGGCTGCAGTGGCTCTCTGATTTGGGGGCTCTTGTGCTTCCACACTCTTTAGTTATGCTGGCCTAGACTGCTGGGGGACTGGGATGTACTCTTCCCCATGTATGTATATCAAACATCAACCACTAGCTTTGTTCCTTACCGCGGTCTGTGTTTTTCCCTCCATTCATAGTTAACTTTATCATGGTTTTAGATAGTTAAACTGTTTCAAATGATTGCATTCCTTGACATTGATTTTTATGTTTCCCATGTGTTCAGTATCAGTGGTTTTATTTATAGTTTTTTTTTTTTTTTTTTTATTGTTGTCTGCCTTTTAATGTTTAACATGGCTCTTTTGTGTGAAAAGAAACTTTCTTTGGGGCAAGAAAGGCTTAATTCATTCATTCAATGTTTGAGCTAAACATAGTGTAAATTATTTTGTTAAATGTGATCTGGATGTTCTTATTTGCAATGTTTATATCTGTAACTCCTACCACTGGACTTTGAAAATCTTTATTATGTTAACGGAGAGCCTTCAAAAGTAAATGCTTGTAATGCACTAATTTACAATGACCATGTTGGCTGATGCATTTATATGTGCTGATATACTTAAAATAGTGCTCCACATTATGCTGACAATGTTTGTATGTACAACAGCTGTAAAGTTTGCTTTTAAGGTTCTATGTAACTTTTCTGCATTAAAACTCCAAAAACAGCCAAACTTGTTTTCTTGAGTTGTGTACTGAAATAAATTTTTTTAATCAAAGTAACAGTCACTTTAATTTGGCTGTTTGTTAGTGGTATCAGATCCTCTTTTTGGCTGCGTCAAGGCTGTCTGCCAGAAGCCTCAAAACTCAGTTTTAACTCAATTTATTGATACACATTTTAATAATAATGTTACAATGTAGCAAAGGATTTTAGTCATCAAACATTTGGATCTTTGATTCCCCAATGTTGGGGAATCAAAGAAAATGACTTTATGAACTTGCCTTGTGAAGTAGAATGACCTACTTGAGGGAGCATAATTTCTACATCAGAAACACATTGCTTTAATATGAATAATTGAATTCTGCTGTACACAAGATGCTGACTACCATTTTGGACCAGCCACCAGAAGCTAATTGTTGCTGTTACCCTCCATTATGGTGTACCCCACCCTCACCCAATATGAGCTGGGATTGGCCCCAGAGCCCCTAACGACCTGGATTAGTGATGTAAAATGAATGAATGAATGCATGAAATTGAAATGAGGGAATCCTTACAGAGAGTATATGACTGTTGTTACAATACTGTTAATGAAGACAACCTTGATCCTACCAACCTGTGTTACCAAATGCTGTTCCTGCTGGATCTGACTACAGCCTTACACAGTTTGTACTCTTTGTCCTAGTGGCCAGTCAGACTACCTAAGAACATTGACTCTTATTGTCTCACACAGCTGCGATATCTCCTCATCAGTTCTGATGAAGCAAACAAAACCACATCATCTGCAAAAAACAAAGATGCAGTTCTGGGGATCCCAAACCACACGCTGCTGTCCATAAATATCTCAGACAGGACCAAAGACAAATAGTTCAACATTGATTGAAAACATGTAAGGGCTCTTGCTGGTAGAATATCCATTATCCCCTCAGTATTACTGGAAAGGATGGTGGTCCACTAGTAGCAGAGGTAAGGAGGGCAAAGGGCATTGACCCCCTATTGATTTTTAAGTCACAGATCAGTGTATCCTCTTTTACATAATTCCCATGAACTAATTTATTCATATTTTTTTAGGTTAATAAAGTTGACAAACTTTAAACAAAGAATATTTACATTTCACTCCAGTCAAAGGAGGCATTTTGTCAGATAGAAACCAATAGTTGATAAAAAAAAAAAAAAAAAGGATCATCTGCCTATAGGCTTGCATTTATTATTAGCATGTTTTGGAGATTAATTATAAAATCTTTCATGTACATATTTCACAGCTATATATTTTAAACAAATTAAAGATAATTTTGATCACACTTTGCTTTAATCAATGTGCTGGTGAATTTCTTACATTGGCTTTGATTTGCTAGTTTATATTGTGCATCACAATTTCGCCCAAAAAGGGCCCCATGGAAGATAGAGGAGGGAGGAAGGTGACCCTGCCTGGAGGAAGCCTGGGGCTCACATCTGGAGCCAGGCCTGGAGGGAGGGCCCATCAGTGAGCACCCAGTGGCTGGGTCTGCCACGGGACCCAGTCAAGCTCAGCGACGTCGACATTCATTCTCCCCCATCTCGTGGACCCATCGTGGGTTGGGTCTGCTACCATATGGGTGGCGGTGATAGTGAGGGGCCTCGGGGATACCCACTAGTCCTGAGTCGAGCACCAACGTATTGGAGTTGACCAAAGGATCCTCTCCCTGCGCTTGAAGGCAAAGGAAAATGCACTGATCAGCAGTTGAGGGTACACTATATGACCTTCTTGAAGACCCTGGCTGGGAGACTTCAATTCTCACCTATGATTCTCACCAATGATGAGATACCTGGAGGGGTGTGATAGCCAATGGCCAATCGTATCTGACCAGAGACTGTGTGTTTTGGGCATTCAGGTGAAGAGAGAGGGAGAGCTGTCAGCTGATCACCATCAGGTGGTGAGTTGGGTAAGGTTGCAGGGGAAACCCCCAGACAGACCTGGCAAGCCCAAGTGTGGGTAAACTGGGACAGTATTTCATGGTTAACTCAATGAATTATCTTCTGAAGCAGTTGCAGGTTAGAGCTAAATAACCAACAGTTTTGGCTCAAAGAAACAGGACACGAATCCCCAAGTCTCCGTTTATTATTGTCACTGGTCACTAACCAACATCAGTCGCATTTGAATTTGAAGGCTCTCTTTAGCTGCTCAGTAGCAACATCTAAACACCACAAACATGTTTTCAAAGAACACAACTACAAAAATAATTTAAGAAAGGGTTAGGTTACACCATCAATAATTAGCCATATGAGGTTGTTTTTGTACATCAGTTGGAATGGAGAATTTATTTTAGTACAACACAGCACACACTACATAGTCTCCTTGTTTGATCCTTGATGGGTTTATAACCATTCATATGTTGTATGGTACTTTGTTGATGCTGCATGGCTATGTAGAGGAAATAACTATATTTTTTTCCACAAAATGGTATTATAGAGTAGTATTATTGTTCAAACCGATACAGTAGCTTGATTCAGTAAACATTTCAATTCACTTCTTGAACTGGTTTACAATAGTTAAGACAAAAGGAGAACGGAGAGGCCACAGCACAAACGGGACCATGTCTTTACTCAACAAGGAAAAGCTCTGATCTTGTGAGACAGTAACAAATCACACCACACATTTAATCCACACTGAATCTATAAACTGGAGATTCTAACCACATTGAATACAGGGTTCAAGAGACTTATTGTTTTTTTATTCATATTACCAAATGTTGATTCATTGTCTTACAACTCTTGCACTGCATCATGTTATCCAGAGCTTCTAGTAAGGGGTAGCAATGGCAGATGTCAAAATGGAATAACAATTTTCTAGAGTGTGATTAAGTCATGAGTGTTTAGTAATATGAATAAAGAAGACTCATGAAAGTTTTGTTTTTTTTAATTATAACCTGATAGCATTTAATGATTATAATCTGAATATCTCAAAGCGAATTTTCTGAATAGATTACATAAAGAAAGCACTCCAAGTGTGGAAATGTTTGTTTTGGGGAAGATGTCAGGACAATGTTTAGTTCCTGATACAGTGACTGAACTGTGGCACAGCCATAGACACTCAAATGTGTGTACAGCACTGGAAGAAGATTTCAAAGATTATACTATACCAGTTATACACAGGTTTCACAAATTACCACTAGAGGGTGACAGAGGGCTGCACATGGGCTCTCACATACACACACACACAGTGAGGGGAAGACTGGAGACTTGAAGCCTGATCATTCATCAAATCGTCCCTCCAAGATGCTCTCAAATGAGAAAGGGACAAACTTGAACCCTTGGCCTGAGTAGAACTTGTTTTGGAACTCTACCCTGAAAGGAAAAGGCAAAAAAAGAAGAAATGATCAAATTCTAATATTCCAACAGTAAATATAAGACAGACATTTATTGAATGAAATTAAAGACAAGGACTTCCGGTGGTATAAAACCAGCAGAGCTAAAAGCGGTCTGAACTGAGAGACGAGGTGAGGAAGGGGCTAACTGAACTCCAAGACGAGATTAACCAGAGGCATCCTGAAAAACACAACCACACGTGTCGAGGAAACTGAGAAGCACATGGCCAAGCTGGAGGAGTGCAACCACGACCTGGAGGATTCGCTCAGACAAATGAAGCATAAACAGGAACCTATGCAAAGAAAAGTGACAGATCAGTTGTTTTTTTGTGTTCACTGCAGTTCAGAGCAGAAATAGAGATGTCACACTAACCCCATTCGAAACCTGTAAAACAAATCTTAGTAATGGTACTGGTAAATAATACTTTGAAAGTGGCCTCCTTCAACGTAAATGGAATACTTAATCCGATTAAGAGAGCTAAAATACTGTCAAAACTGAGAAAGGAGGGTACCCATGTGGCATTCCTTCAGGAAACACATCTATCTGAAATTGAACACGCAGAACTGAAAAGAGGTGGCTTTAAACATGCATTTTATTCATCCTATTTAGAGAAAACAAACTTGTGCAACAAAAAAAAAAGGACCAGACTCAGTGATTACCTTCCTAGCAACAAACTTTCGCCCTGCTCTATGTTCCCTACAGATAATATCCAACTAGGCCAGTGAGCAGTGATAACTATCGTGTCTCTGGGGTCATAAGGTGGGAACGTCCTTTCGTCAGTGTTTTGTCTAGTTAGGCCCACAACACCTCAAGAAGGCTAGACCGTGAACACTGGCGTCCCAGAGTCACCACTGCTCACACAAAGACAACTATCTCAAACAGCACCACTGTCAACTACTCTAACCTCTCACCAACTGCACCAGTGAAAGCGGGGTGGGGATAAAGACCCTGGTTCAGGTAGGGGGAGAAATAGAAGAGGTAGAGATAAAAGTAGGGATGGGATACAGACCCTGGGTCGGATAGGGGGCATTGAAGTATAGAGGGTGCAGGAGGTGGAGGACAAAATACACTAGCAGATTCAGCAAATAAACTCTGCTTCTCCCTAGAGTCTGTCTATCTTAAGAGCTCCCCTGCTGGGCCCCCAGCTACTATTACTTCTTCTAACCCAAATCCACTGACTGGATCTTATTGCCTCATCTGACATTTCCTTCACTATTTTCCTCACCCTCTGTCCCCTTCCTCCTAACTCCTTCAACAAAGCAACAGCAGATCTTGCTACAAACCCTCTACATCCTACTTCCACTGGACAAATCCTGATCTTCCATCCTCGCTGCTCAGCATCCTTACCTAGATCTACATACCTGAGCCTTTTCCTTTCATATGCTTCTTCAACTGAATCCTCCCACGGCACAGTCAGCTCTATGAAATATACTTTCTTTCTACTCCTAGATCACAAAATTATATCAGGCCTTAGCTTTGTGCAGGCTATTTCCAGGGGAACAACAAGCTTTCCTCCTAAATCTACCTGCATCTCCCAGTCAGTAGTAGACCAACTAACGTGAACTGATGAAGCCCCTTGGATAAGAGGTGAAACGTCTTCATAGACAAATATACACATATAAATATATAAATAGACATAGACATAGACAAATACAAGTCCAGTTGACTACAAATCAATTTTGAGACAGAGAACATTTTCAAATGAATGTTGCACTAAATAAAGTTGCACTAAAGTTACAATGTTGAAATACATTGATGATTGTTGTTTTTTGTCTTAACCTCAATATTTATAACAGTGCTCCCAGTATTCATATTGCTAGCCGACAGTATAGGGCTTATATGTAAAATATTCACACTACAACGAGAGAGCATTTAGAGGCAATGTTGGAACTTTTAAAAGTGATAATAACTAGCCTTTGATATAAGGATTTTATACACAAACACACACACACACACACACTCACAGAAACACGCACACAAACATGCTGCACAGGTCAAATAGACCAATATTCAGTCATAGAAGTAGTATACATAGTAGATACAACACTGTATCCCACTGGTCACAATTGTGACCAATCATAAAACACACTTTTCCATGAAAATTTCTAAAAATTACGATTGATTGTTTCAAAGGGATACTAATGACACATGATTTGGATATTTTTGTGTCTGGGAAAAAATTGTGATTAAATGGGTTAAGAGAGAACAATTTAGAATCCAGTCATGTCATATCGGAACAATTGATTTGTCTGATCATTAACCAATAGTAATAGCAATCAAAATTGGCAATAACCCAAAATCTACATTATGGAAACTGAACTCGAGTTTACTGAATAACCCCCAGGTAAAAGCAGACTTTGAAAAATAAATAGAGACCTATTTTAACGAAAACAACAATGGAGAATTCTCCTTCCCTATAATATGGGATGCATTCAAGGCAGTCCTGAGGGGGAAAATAATTTCTATTTCCTCATCACTAAAAAAACTAAGACAGGAGAAGCTTAGTTCCTTACAGACCAAACTCAAAGAATTACAGAAAGACCATAAAGGTAGCCAGGGACTAACAAGGAAATAACAATTAAAAAACTACAAAATGAGTTAAATGAAATATACTCAGAAGAGGTTAAAAAGAAACTGGTTTTAAACAGGGGCACTATGAGGCAGGAAGTAAGGGAATGAAGCTGTTATCATATAAACTGAGGAAACAACATGCAGATGCCACTATTAATAAGATAAGATGGCCCCAAACTAAAAAAATACAATGTAGACTAGACCAATATTATAATAAGATGACGAGCTTCCTGGATTCTTTAAATCCTCCCACAATCACACAAGAACAAAATAAAGCCCTGACTGCGGACATCACGGAAATAGAAGCCAATGCAGCAATATCAAGACTCAAACCACGTAAGAGCCCAGGCTCAGATGGCTTCACAGCAGAATGCTACAAGTCTTTCAGATAACAGTTAATTCCAAAACTCTGCAATTTATGTAATGGAGCACTCAAAAAAGGGGAAATTCTCCCCTTATGGAAGCAAGCCATAATCTCAGTAATTCCAAAGGAAGGTAAAGACTCATTAGATTGTAAACAATTTCGACCGATATCAGTATTTAATATAGATTATAAAATGTATATGTCAATATTGGCTAGGAGAATTGAAGGTCTTTTGCCAGCTCTTATACATTTGGACCAGACTGGATTTACCCACGAGAGACAGACCCAAGACAGTTTGAGAAGGACACAACATATCGGGTGGCATATCCAGCAAAACAAGACACAAGCTATGTTAATGGGATTGGATGCAGAGAAGGCATTTGATTCAGCAAGATAGACTTTTTTGTATAAGGTATTAGATAATTTTGGTTCTCCCCATATTCTTATTGAGGCCTTCAAAATGCTATATAATAACCCAACAGCAAGAATTAAAATAAATGGCAGCCTCTCAAACTCTTTTATCTTGGAGTGTTCTTGTAGACAGGGCTGTCCTTGTTCTCCACTTTGCCCTCTTTATCGAACCTCTCAGTCAATACATTAGGCAAAACAAACAAATTAAGGGTATAAACACAAAATATCATTGTTCGCAGATGACGTATAATTTTTTTTCATCACATCCATCCACATCTCTACCAATCTTAATGTCACCAATGGATATGTTTGGTAAATTATCAGGCTATAAAATAAATATTCAGAAAACACAGGCTATGACCTTTAATTTTACTCCACCAGATGACTTGGTAACTAAATAAAGCCTTAGCTGTAACAAGAAATCAACGAAGTATCTGGGAATTGACCTTACTGGAGACATTACACAACTATTTGAAGCCAACTATGTTCCTCTAAACCTTAAAATTAAATCTGACATCTGTAGATGGAATAACTTACCCTTCCTAAGCCTAAACTCAAGAAAATGTCGGTCAAAATGGGGATTTTGCCCCACCTGCTGTATCTCTTCCTATCGCTGCCAATCAAAATAAGTGATGGACAGTTTATTGAATGGCAGCAACTAATTTCTAGATACATCTGGATGGGAAAAAAACCCAGGATAAACTTACACTTAAAGTAATGCAATTGCCAAAAGGCAAAAGAGGAATGGCGTTGCCAGACTTAAAAGACTACTATTGTGCGACTCAGATAAGAACCCTGGGGTATCTCTGTGACTCGCAGTACAGGGCCAGATGGAAGGAAATAGAACAGGGAGGATCTGTTGGTCCACCTATTCAGGCCGTAATGGCAGACCCAAAACTTCAGGATAGTCTTACAAATAAAAATAATCCCTGGATAAAAACAACACTAAAAACACGGTACGAAGTAGTTAGGCGCAGTAAATACATTACGTTGGTGTACATATTATGTGAATTTTATCCCAAACAGGACAGATAGTAGATTTAAAATATGGATGGAAAGAGTCCTTACGGCTTATTGCTGCTTCATACATCATGGGTCTGTGAAAAGTTATGACAATCTCAAGAAGGAATATGGTGTGGAGAGGCAGGATTTTAAAGTAAGGCATCGACTAAAGAGGATTTGACTAGTGATATTCTGAAGATCTTTGCGTAAATTTACAAATCTGGGATTGGAAAGAAATTGATATTTAGATTATACAAAAGTTTCCAACACTCCTCAAAATCCAGCAGTTTACATATTAAATGTAGTTGGGAAAGGGAGGGAGATCTGATCATATCCAAGGAAGAATTGGAAGCTATTTGTAAACTACAGTGGAAAACAACAAATTCACACAGCTGGAGCGAATTTGGATGGAAAAACCTCATGTGATTTTTTTATAACAGAAAAGACACCTAGGAAGTGGAACAATATGTTGAAGGGTGTGTGGTTCAGATTTAGCTAACCATTATCATTTATTTTGGGATTGCCCAAAACTTCTGTCCTATTGGCATGACATTCATGATTGTCTGGAACACAGATTTCAAATTACTTTACAACTTGATGTCAGCACAATGTATTTTTGTACCATGGCATTACATACTCAAGCGATAGCAGATAAATATCTACGAAGATGTTATTGATTGGAGCGAAGAAGGCTATAGCAAGGAAGTTGTTACAATCCAATGCACCGACCATGGAAAACTGGCAAGAAACTGTTGAAGAAATCTATACTATGGAGAAACTGACATTTGCTCTAAGGCTACAGTCAGAGACATTTGAGAAATGGTGCTCCAAATGGGCAGGATACATAGGAGCAGAGACCTGAACTGCTTTAAGTACTTCTGTTTTATGACTTGAAGTACCAGACTGTTGATTTACAAATATCGGAAAGGAAGTGTGACATCCATTGTTCGAATGTTCATGTTATATTTTACATATTACAAAATGGAAGGGAAAGTAACAGCGGGAAATAGGTAAGTCAAACTGTACATATCTGTCTGCCTTGCTGTAAACGAATAGTTGTGTTGACGCTATTTTGTATATTTCTCCCAGAAGAAAAAAAGGAAATTAAAGACTAAAGGCATCAGCATACTTCAATGAAACCAGACAATGTTTTTTGGCCTTGAACATGGGGCCTTTTTGAGCTTGGAATCAATTCAAGGACACTCAAAAGTATTAACTAGTTACTTACTAAGCAACAAACTGTTTACTTTTATAATACCATTGACTTTTCAAGTCAAAACAAACACAGCACACAATCAGATCACACCAAATAGCCTCCGAGTCCAACAGAAGCCAGGCCAGTTGGAATGTGTGACCAGGGGAGGATGAAGTTCATTTGCCTCTTACATGTTAAAGGTAGGGCACATTCCATTAAAGCAAAAATACTTCCTCACCCTGAACTGAAGCTTTTGGTTTAACGTGTTGCAAACATTTGTCCATTCAGAGGGGACAGTGGGTAGAGAAGAACTGTAGGAGTAAGTTGACTGGACACAAGAATACAGCCTGTGCAACTACAGACTTAGATGTGACCAAATATGGCCGCTTAGAGCTAGAGCAGTCTGTCAGCAACATCTCCTTTCACATATCTGCCAATTAACACTGGACCCTGATGTACTGCCCCCTCATTCTGGAAAAGTTCAGTTCACATCACACTCAAAATGAACTTTTCAACCGTGCCGTTCAGTTTCTGTAAGGGAAATTCTTCCAGAAAAAAAACAAATGGAATGATGTGTCAAACACATCTGGGCCATGATGATGTGTGGTAGTTTAAAAACACAAAACTCTACGACTGCAACAACTGAGTTAGCACAGGAAACAGCTACCAGAAGGGTTAGGTCATCAGGACATCAAGCACGTGGGACACTGTAGAGACATTACATCATGTAACAGAGACCATGGTAATCCCTTACTATTGCCTCTGAAGCAAAGGTCAAGCATTTTCAGAAGAAAACATTTAAAATAACCTGAATAAAGCTATAAATCTATTAACTTTAAAAGGAGTCAGTTTGATTCTGTTACAGTTTATAAGACAAACTTAATTTTATTTTCCACCTGCAATAAAATGGCAGAACTGCACTGTGATACACTTGCAATCCTCAGATGCTGAGAACCTCTGACTCCTCATTTCGGTGGAAAAAAACTAAGGGTGGATTCTTGGTTCCTACAGGTTCCTGGTCTTGACAAGAGAGGGGAGTGTCCAGGAATGTCTCCCCGCTATGGCAAATATTTGGCCTGCCCGACCTGTGAGAGGGCAACACTTAAAAGAGGAAAGAAATGAAAACGCCTCTCCTTTGCCTCTCCACACAGCTGTATAAGTGGAAAAAATCCTTTTACCTAATGCACATCATGCTTGACTTGCTCTATTGTCTGCATTTTTGTGTGGAAAACTCATCAGCATTTTCTGTGTGAAGAGTTGACTGCAAAAAAGAGGCTTCTTCTTATCAATTTCTATTCACTCACCTTTGTGAAAAATACTCCACTACTCTTTTTAACCTTAGCAGACATCTGTCGAGCTAACATACTGCTGCTGTATTAACACACAGTTGCTCACACTGAAGGCTTATGAGCATAACCAAAACCTCTTACTGTGGGTCACTGGGAGCACTGGAGTCGGTTTTTGATGCTGCAGCACTGAGGCACATCCCCCATCCATCCGCCTCAGGGGATGTGCTTCCTCAGCAGCTCCTTCTTTCACACAGTGTTCACGTCAGCACATCTTTCTAATTCAACTTGGTTTGATAGATTTGATAGATTTCTCTTGTCATTGTCATTAAAATACATGGACATCTACTTTTATACCATATGGGCCATTAAGAGTCATCTTCCCTAACTTTGGCTATCAGCCTAATGGCCATTATATCAATATTTAGACAAATGTCAATTAAAATTCTGCAGCTTCTGCAACTCAGACAAAGATGTGCTGTTTGGCCTGAAATCAATTTCACCTTTTCCACACTGGATGTTGTAAAGGTCAGCTAAGAGCACATTCCTCCTTAACAGTCTGTTCTACGGGGCATCCTTTTAGCCGCTTTATGTCCAGTCTGGAGGACAGTGGGAGGCAGAAAGGTATGACTATACAACACATTGCAGAACAGGAAGAAGAATAGTCTGGACAAAAAACATCTGTGATGGTGCTGCAAAGCTGATCACTTTCCAATGGTTTATGGGAATGACAGATAGATACAAGACAAACAAGGCATTTCCACTTAAACCTCCTTACAGCAATCAGTCAAGTGAATAACAGTTAGCATTTACAGCATACCTCCGTCAAACAAAAACATACAACAGATTCCTGCTTTTGTGCATCCATCTCAGAAATATGACATAAATATGATAAAGTTATTTGTGATTTAAGTTTAGGTTAGTTCTTTCATATTAGCAGGAACCAGACTAGAGGTAATTAGCATACAAATAAGTTGGTTTCTCTTGTTTTTGAAAATAAGAAAATGTCAAACTCTTATAAAGCAAGTGCACTGGTTAATATCAATTCTATTTTTTGACTGAACTGTCAAACAGCAGAAAGGCCTGTGAATGACATCATTCCTTTTGTTCTACTTAAGTATATCAAATTATGGATTTATGTTGTAATTCACAAGCTGTGCTTCAACATGTGTAACCATTAAAAAGCTACGCAAATACAAGGCCTTCTTAAAATATTCATTGAATTGGATTTTACATTATATCCAAATGGCAACTCACTGTGGTGTTGTATTTGTCTGTCAACTACCAATTTGTTGCCTCAAGTTTGTAATTTAGTCTTTGCCATCTGAAAATACAGCTATTTTTTATAAATTCAATCAATGGACCTTTTCATTCTGTCCCCCTAAAATAATTTTTCTACTTTTGCTGCTTGATGTTTGTTTTAGTTTTTTTTACCTGATTATACTGCTGTCTGACAGAGTGGGTGCTTATAATTTACTGGATGCATACAATTACATAGTCTGCTGAACAGGAGGTTCCCTTCTTGGGATACCAAATTAATAGTTTACCATCCATCACTTTGACAGCACCCTCTCCTTATAGTTCTCTACAGTACTATTTGTCTGAACAGCTAAAGATACTCATCTATTCAAATTAATGTGATTCATGCTTACAGCTGTTATCTCTTCAAATATAAATTTTGTCAGAGTAAGAATTACCATTTCCCAGAGTAATCCAAAACTATGCTACACTGGAATCCCTGCACTCTGCACTCTTTGGACTCCTTGTGTATCAGTTCAATTTGCAGTGTTTGCTGGCTGGATGGGCTGATGTGGTGCTAGGAGGCGATGGATCTGGAAGTGTATGAGGTTATCTGTGTCTCTGTATGCTCACAGTCTGGTAAACTACTCTGGGAATGTTTCATGTTTAAGGTTTCTAGCATTTCCAGCAACACAAATTCACATAAATAATTTCAGAGATACTTCAAAAGGTGAAAAGTGACATTGTATGTATGAAATTCTATTATGCATTGTGTGTATCGTGAATTCATGAATGGAATTAGTAGCACGGTATGTAAGATGTATGAATGTGGATATTTTATGCATATGTGTGTGTGTGTGTCTTACCAATGCAGACGTAGGGCATGAAGAAAAGCTGACAAGCCCTCCATAATGAGCAGGATGGCCACTGTGAGTGTGGCAAAGGCTGAGAAGATGATAGATAAGCCGAAGAACCCACCTCCACTCCTGGAGGACAGACCCAGGTGCATCACCATGGACCAAAGCACCTCTGACAGCTCTGTAGACACAATGATAGTAACAATACAGCATAGCATAAACAGACAGTTAAATAAAATAAAATAAACAGTTAAATGCAAGTAGTCTCTTTCTTGTTTTGCCTTTTCACACACACAGTATAGATGTCACCTCTACAGCTCGTTAATAAAACATGTAGAGAATATTTGAATTCAGTGTTATTGACTACCCCTTAAGAGAACATTTCATGTATGCCTGTGTGCATGTGTACTTGCACTCACGTGCATGAGCCAAGCTGAGGGCCCAGAGGCGCAGATAGGAGGCTGTGTTGGAAATGCATCCCAGACAGTACTCTATGGTATGGATGGCCTGGTGGACTGCTACATCCCCAAAGTTAAACTGTTGTGGAAAGACCAGATAGTTAAAACACAAACATGGGTGCCGTTTTTAAGTAAAATTTACAAGCAATGTTTGGACTGAAATATAATGTATGAAATATACATTTTTGTGGGACTGAAGGTAGGAGGGGTGGGGGTTCACACCCCTCCTATAGTGTTTGACAGATTAACTATACGCAAGGGGAGGTTGAGGTATGTCCTGATGTGTGGCAATGAAAAATACTGTACATACTGAACACTTTGATATGTCCTGAAACCATTTCAATTTAATCTTTATGTAGTAAATAAATGTTAGAGGGCAAAAATATTTTACTAGCAGCCAATGAAGAGCAAAAAGTATTTTGAGGGGCTGATATCTGTATTTTGTTCATGGTATTTTCACAGCAGGAGTCTTCATGGACTCAGTGCATTTTCAAAAAATGTTTTTAATCAGAGAAATGACTACTTAATTCTTGTTCGTGCACAAATAAGTGTGTGAATAACATGGTTACCACACATACACTGTAGTACAGTGTACACTGGACTGGCGCAAGTGTTGCGGTAAGCGTGTTACGTCCTTTCCTATCACTGGTGGTTGTGCTCTGTTACCTTGTGTGCTGTCTCTGCTATTATTTTGCTATTCATTCGATTAATCAACAGTAAACCGTTATCAAACTTATACTAGCCAAGAACTCCATCTCATCCCCCTTCCTAAGCTTTAAAATCAAATCAAATCAAATCAGATTTATTTGTATAGCTCCAAATCATAGCAAAGTTACATCAAGGCACTTTACATATAGAGCAGGTCTAGACCAAACTCTTTATAAAATTATTTAAAGAGACCCAACAGATCCCCCGATGAGCAAGCACTTGGTGACAGTGGCAAGGAAAAACTTCCTTTAAGAGGTAGAAACCTCGAGCAGAACCAGGCTCAGGGGGGGCGGCCTCGACCGGTTGGGTTGAGAGTGGGAGAGAGAGAGAGTGAGATTGGCATTGGGGGGAGGGTATAGGCAGGAACATGTTGCTGCATGAAGTTCATGGAGTTGAGCTGTAGTACAGAATTCATGAAATATGGGACCAGCAGGTGTTGCAGGAACATGGGATGACGATGAGTCACCACCTGCAGGATGAGGACAGGGAGAGAGAGGAGAGGAACTGGGAGAGACAGAGACTTTGGCAGAACATGGTTAGTAAATGCAGTATAAATGCTTAGAACTGGGTGAAACTGTGTTTTTTAAGAAGGATGGTTCTTATCAGCGCATGCAAGGGGGGAGGAAAGGAGAGCGAGCAGAGGGAAGGAAAAAAAAAAGGGGAGAGAGGGTGACAGGGAGAGACAGACAGCGAGAGAGAGAGAGAGAGAAGCTCAGTCCTTCCTCCAGCAGCCTAGGCCTATAGCAGCATAGCTAAAGAGTAGAGTAGTAGACTTTAACTTTTTAAATATAAGCTCTGTCATAAAGTTTTAAGCCTGGTCTTGAAAATTACTAAAGAGTCCGCCCCCCCCCAGACCAATACTAGAAGTTGGTTCCATAGAAGAGGAGCCTGATAACTGAACGATCTGCCTCCAGATTTACTCTTGGAGACTCTAGTAACCACAAGTAAACCTCTATCTAGAGAGTGGATTGGCCTGCTAGGACAGTAAGGAATTATGAGCTCTCTGAGATATGATGGAGTTTGGCCATTAAGAGCTTTTTATGTTAAAAGGAGGATTTTGAATTCTACTCTATATTTTACTAGCAGCCAATGAAGAGCAGCTAACACAGGAGAGATGTGATCTCTTTTGCTAGTTCCTGTTAATATTCATGCAGCAGCGTTCTGAATCAACTGAAGGCCTATTAGAGATTTGTTTGGACATCCAGATAGTAATGAGTTACAGTAGTCCAGCCTAGAAGTTACAAATGCATGGCCTAGTTTTTCTGCATCATCCTGAGAAAGGATGTTTCTGATTTTCCTAATGTTTCTCAGGTGGAAGAAAGCTGCCCAACTAACTTGTTTTATGTGAGGGACAAAGGACATGTCCTGGTCAAAAATTACTCCAAGGCTTCTTACAATGGAGCTGGAAGCCAAAGTGATGCCGTCCAGACTGATGAGATGATTAGATAGTATTTTTCTGAGGTGCTTCGGGCCGAGTACAATAACTTCTGTTTTGTCAGAGTTGAGAAGTAAACATTTCCAGTCATCCAGACTTATATCTTCAAGACATGCCTGTAGTCTCACTATCTGAGTGACTTCATTTGGCTTCATTGATAGGTACAGCTGAGTATCGTATGCATAACAATGAAAGTTGATTCTGTGTTTCCTGATAATGTTGCCTAGAGGAAGCAGATAAGTCCAAGTACCGAACCCTGCGGGACTCCATGACTGACTACAATACATGAGGAGGAGCTGTTTTTAACATGAACAAACTGATGTCTATCTGACAAGTAGGATTTGAACCACCTTAGTGCAGTTCCTTTAATTCCAATTTCATGTTCCACTCTCTGTAGTAAAATATTATGATCTATGGTGTCGAATGCAGCACTGAGATCTAGAAGGAGAAGTTTGGAGGCTGATCCATTGTCTGAAGCCATTAGAATGTCATTGGAGACTTTAACCAGTGCTTTTTCTGTGCTATGATGGGCTCTGAATCCTGATTGAAACTGTCAAACAAACTGTTCCCATCCAGATGGTCGTGTAGTTGTTTTGCTACAGTTTTCTCAATGATTTTAGAAATAAATGGAAGGTTCGATATGGGTCTATAGTTTGCCAAAACATCTGGATCAAGATTAGGCTTTTTAAGCTGGAGTTTGATTACCGCAGTCTTAAATGCCTGAGGTACATAACCCAGAAATAAAGTCAGATTAATCAAATCTAGAATGAACGGCTCAATTAAATAAAAGATCTCTTTAAAGAGGCTAGTTGGTACTGGGTCTAATAGACAGGTTGACGGTCTGGATGATGAAACTATAGAAGCTAGCTCTGAGAGATTCAGAGGTGAGAATGATTCCAGATGTAAAAGAGGCGTTGCAGCTGATTCAGGAGTTGCTGTATTCAGTAGGAGATTTTTATCTAACGTAGGCAAGAGCTGATAAATTCTTTCTCTGACCGTGAGAATTTTATCTGTAAAAAAGTTAATGAAATCATCACTGCTTAGAGCTAAGGGGATCACTGCTTCAACTGAGCTCTCTGTCAGCCAGGCTACAGTGCTGAAGAGAAACCTGGGGTTGTTCTTGTTTTCTTCTATGAGTGCTGAGTAATATGAACTTCTAGCACTGTGGAGAGCTTTTTTATATGTTTTTAGGCTATCTTTCCAGGCTCTGTGAGACTCTTCTGACTTACTGGAATGCCAATTTCTTTCTAATTTCCTTAATGTCTGCTTTAAGGCACGGCTTTGGTAATTATACCAGGGAGCCAGCCTCCTCAAATTGAATACTTTTTGAGAGGGGCGGCATTGTCGAGATTTGAACGCAGTGTCGCCACAGTGCTCAGGTCATCAACCTGCATATGGGAGAAATCCTCATTTGAATTCAGATATATCATTGTTGGGAATGATGACCGAATGTTCTCTTTAAATTTAGCCACAGCAGCTTCAGATAAACATCTTCTATAGCTGAATTTATTCCTCAATGCTGTGGAGCCCATTAAAGTAAACTCAAATGTAATAAGGTAATGGTCAGTCAGGAGAGAGTTTTGGGGAGGAATTGTTAGAACAAGATCAAGGATATGATTGTAGAAGTGAGTGGGTTCATTCACATGCTGTGAAAAGCCAATTGAGTCTAATAGGGAAAGAAACCCAGAACTAAGGCTGTCACTTTCTACATCAACATATATTCAACGTACATTGAAATCTCCCAGTATAATGATTTTATCTGTACTGAGTACTAACTCTGATATAAACTCAGAAAACTCAGATAGGAATTCTGAGTACGGACCAGGTGGACGGTACACTGTAAATAACAGAACTGGTTTTTCACTTTTCCAGTGTGAGTGGGAAAGACTAAGAGTGAGGCTTTCAAAAGACCTGCAGCCACTCCCCCTCCTCGACCTGTGGTACAAGGGACATGAAAATTAACATGAGTTAATGAGCTCATAGCTCATAGTGGTTCCTAGAGTCTCCAAGAGTAAATCTGGAGGCAGATCTTTCATTTATCAAGCTCCTCTTGTATGGAACCAACTTCCAGTATCAGTCCGGGAGGTGGACTCCTTAGCAATTTTCAAGGCCAGGCTTAAAATGTTTCTGTATGACAGAGCTTATAGTTAAAAAGTTAAAGTCCATCTACTCTTTAGCTATGCTGCTATAGGCTTAGACTGCTGGGGGAAGGACTGAGCATCTTTCTCTCTCTCTCGCCCTCCTCCTCCCCCATTGCATGTGCTGACAATAACCATGCTTCTTAGAAATCCCTGTTTCTCCCAGTTCTAAGTATGTGCACTGCATTTACTAACTATGCTTTCCAGAAGTCTCTGTCTTTCCCAGTTACTCTCCTCTCTCTCCCTGTCCTCTGTCAGACTCTGTTTTTGTTGTCTTGTACACTTCCTGCTTTATTTTGAAAATCTTGTGTTCCATGTTGTTGTTTGCCATTTACTTCCCCTCTTTGTTTTTTTTTCTCGCCATGAGTTGATTCCTAATTTGTGTCACCTGTGTTGGTTCTTGTGTATTTAAACCCCGCCTCATTCCCCATGTCTCTGCCAGATTGTCTTTGTTACCTCCCGTGTGCTAAGCGCATTCGCGTACCCAGTTGTTTGCTCCCAGTGTATGACTGGACTTTTTTGTGTATGTTTGATTTTCCTGCCTACTCCTTGCCTGTTTTGTCTGCTTGATCCTGCCAGCCTTTTTGTGTATGACCCCTGCCTCCATTTGGATTAAAAGCTCTTGCCCTACTGGACTCCACTACCTCTGCCTCGCTTCCCCTTTTTGCACTCAGTTCACTCTCATCAGCTCTGACAGTACAATCTGGGTTTGACCCTATGCTCATTGACTTTCAAACTGCAACCTATTACCTTTGCCACAGAATGCTCAAGGGTGGCATATATGATAACGAACCTCAATGGCAGAGCTCATGAATGGGCTGGGTGGGTGGGCCATGCAGTCACCCACCTGTGATTCTGTGACTGCTTTCTCTGCTGCATTGACCCATGTATTTGGCCAATCTACCACAGGCCGAGAGGCAGCCCGAGCCCTTGGTAACCTCAGGCAAGGCAGGAGCCGTGTCATCGACCACACAATCCGTTTTCACACCCTAGCAGCTGAGAGTCGCTGGAATAATGAGGCACTGGCAGACATGTCTTATCTCAGCCTTTCAGAGGATATCAAAAACCGTCTCACCACTGTGGATTTACCTGCAGACTTTGAAACTCTATCAGAATCGACAACTGGCAACATGACCGTGAGCGGCTCCGTGGACATTCAGCCTATGAGGATCGTCATCACTGGAGGCAATATGGCACTGCTATGCCCCCTGTGGCCACCACCCCAGCACGACTCAATCCGCCTCACCCAGGGGCTGGTCCTGCTGCATCCCAACAGGAGCCCATGCAGCTTGGCCAGACGCGACTAAGTCCCGAGGAACGGCTATGACGTCAACATGATGGCTTATGCCTCTATTGTGGGGGTTCTGGTCACTTCCTCGCCCAGTGCCCAGTAAAAGCCACGACTCACCAGTAACTGGAGGCCTACTGGTGAGCCACTCATCTGTTGGCCCCAACCCAGCACGCTCACTGACACCAGTCCAGCTATCAATTCACTCTCAGTCCCTCCTGGATGGATCTGCCCTCATCGATTCAGGAGCTGATGAGAGTTTGATGGATAGAAACCTGGTTCACTGACTTCATCTCCCAGCTACAGCCATTGGCCAAGCCCCGCCAGGCCAGTGCGCACGATGGGCACCTGATGAGCAGGGTCACTTACCAGGCTGCTCCTCTGTCATTGTGCTTGTCAGGTAACCATACGGAGACTATTTCCTTTTTTATTGTTGATTCTCCTGTATACCCTCTCATTTTGGGGTATCGCTGGCTGTGCAAACATAACCCTCACATAAACTGGACTACAGGGAGAGTTTTGGGGTGGAGTCAAGCCTGTCACTCATCCTGTCTGCTTCCTCTCTCTGTGGCTTCCAAGTCTGAAGTCGCTTCTGAATTTCCAGACTTACCAGTATACCTGCGGAGTACCTAGACTTGAAGGAGGTCTTCAACAAAGCTTGAGCCATGACCTTACCACCCCATCGGCCATATGACTGTTCCATCAAACTCCTCCCTGGAGCATTTTTGCCTCAGGGTCGCCTCTACTCCCTCTCTGGTCCAGAAAGAAAAGCTATAGATGAATACATCCAGGGGGCACTGTCTGCAGGGCTCATTCGTCCATCCTCCTCTCCTGTAGGAGCTGGATTTTTCTTCACTGAGAAAAAAGATAAGACCTCTTATTGATTATCGAGGCCTTAATGACATTACGGTGAAAAATCGCTACCCCTTAACCACTTATCTCCTCTGCCTTTGAGCTCCTTCAAGGGGCTAAAATCTTCACTAAGTTGGACCTCTGTAATGCCTACCACCTGGTCCGTATACGGAAAGGCGTTGAGTGGAAAACTGCAATCAATACCCCAAGTGGCCATTATGAGTATCTTGTTATGCCATGTCTTCCAGTCCCTGGTCAACGACATCCTCCGTGACATGTTGAACAGGTTTGTCTTTGTGTACCTGGATGATATCCTGATATTTTCTCAGTCTGAAGAGGAGCACGTGGGGCATGTCCCCCAGGTGCTGCAACGGTTGCTTCAGCACCAATTGTTTGTCAAAGCGGAATAATGTGAATTTCACAGGTCCACTGTGGCCTTTCTGGGGCATATCATCTCACCAGGATCGATCAAGATGGACCAAGAGAAAGTCGATGCTGTCCTCAACTGGCCTGTACCCACCGACCGTAAGCAGCTCCAGCACTTCCTTGGCTTTGCTAACTTCTATCGACAGTTCATCAGAAACTACAGTCAGATTGCTGCCCCTTTGCACTCACTCACCTCTGCCACTTCCAGGTTTTCTTGGTCCCGTGAGGCTGAGTCTGCCTTCCGGACCCTCCTGTCCAGATTCTCTTCCTCTCCTATTCTCCAGATCCCAGTCCCCAAGCTCTAGTTCATCTTCAAGGTGGATGCCTCAGACGTGGGAGTTGGAGCTGTCCTTTCCCATCGCTCCCCTAAGGACAATAAGGTCCATCCTTGTGCTTTTTTTTCCCCGGAAACTCTCATCGGCGGAGCGCAATTATGATTACTGGCTGTGAAGTTGGCATTAGAAGAGGGATGCAGCTAACATCTTACCCCCCAACTGTGTGGTCGGAGTGGTGACTTGGGACATTGAGAGGGATGTCCAGAGTGTGCTCTCAGGTACCCAGATTCCTGATGGCTGTCCCCATAGTCGGCTCTTCGTCCCAGGCCCGCTCTGTTCCCGAGTTCTACAGTGGGGACACTCTTCCCTGTTGTAGTAGTAGTAGTAGTTGTAGCAAATGCACAATGTTAAAAATGAACAAATTCTCTCTCTTTTTAGAATGCATCCAATAATAACATCTCTACAGTCCATATGACTTTGACAGGTGGAAATTACTTGGCATGGAAATTCCTTTATCATCTTAATGACTGCTTGCTTTGACTTCTGACCCCTAGCTGCCCTATTATCTCTAGTATGGTTAAAAACAAAGAGGAAAGATATCTTGTTTGGATTTGCCCCCCCCCCCCCCCCCCCCAAGGTTCACAGCTCAGGGGCCTGTTTGTGTATTGTAAAGCCAACAGAGTTCCTCCGTTCTCTCCGTCCTGGAACAAGTCTAGCCTTTCCTGTATGAAGCAGGCTGATTTACTTTATATTGCTTTTGTTGGGTTTGGTTTGGCACTGGTCTGGTTTCCTCTTTCCATGCTTCTCTTTTGTCCTTGGACTTATGAAACTGAGTTGACGAAAGCATTAGTTATTGTTCCCATTCAAAAGGTCTCTGACAGAAGTAGCCAATGAAAACAACAGTGACTCACAAGCCATAATGGCCAAACAGGTGGCTCTAAAAAGCTTGTATTAGAAATGCTCTAGAATTCAAATTAACAGCCTAGTAATAAGAATTTTGAACATGCATAACCATAACCTCTACTTCAGGTCAGGACAGTAATAATAGTTTGTTACAATACTTAAGTAGTTTTGGGAGTATCTGTACTTGTTTTTCTGGCGACATTTCCAAGTAAAACACAAACTTCTATTCCACTATATTTCCCGTAACCATCTTCATTACTACAAAAAATGAAGAAGAAGAAAAAGAAATACTGGTACTGTACGTTGAGGGTGGTCCAGTTGAAGGCCAGTTAGATGTAATTTTTTCAATACTGGATGTCCGCATGCTCTCAAAGCCCTATATTTGTTAAAAAGAAACATTGATGTTCGGGGGCCTGCACATGCAGCTGACATTACACATTATCTCACAACAGCAAATGCAATGTTTCCAGTATATCAGAATCATTAAGGTTACATTAATGTAGATGTGATGCCTTTGTGGTGTGAAACAGATTCCAATGTCAGTTTGTGGACCCCTGGTTGGAGATGAGTGAGTTTAAACAATGGCTGAAGCCTGCTGACAATTACTGGACAAATTATAAAAAGAATATGAGTAGTACATTGATGGGCATCAATGTTCTCAAGGCCGTCATGTACAGTCTGCAAACAACTGAGGCCAAATCATAAGTTTACATTGGTATTTATATTATTCAGCAAGGTGTCTGTCTATAGATGAGAGTCAGAGTGCCACTAGTTGTGATCTAAAATATAAGAAGTCAGTCAGATAGTCAGACTGCAGGCATATCTTGAAGACATAAAAGTCTGGATGACTGGAAATTTTTTACTTCTCAACTCTGACAAAACAGAAGTTATTGTACTCGGTCCTAAGCACCTCAGGAAAATACTATCTAATCATCTCATCAGTTTGGACGGCATCACTTTGGCTTCCAGCTCCACTGTAAGAAACCTTGGAGTAATTTTTGACCAGGACATGTCCTTTGTCCCTCGCATAAAACAAGTTAGTCAGGCAGCTTTCTTCCACCTGAGAAACATTAGGAAAATCAGAAACATCCTTTCTCAGGATGATGCAGAAAAACTAGTCCATGCATTTGTAACTTCTAGGCTGGACTACTGTAACTCATTACTATCTGGATGTCCAAACAAATCTCTAAAAGGCCTTCAGTTAATTCAGAACGCTGCTGCACGAATATTAACAGGAACTAGGAAAAGAGATCACATCTCTCCCGTGTTAGCAGCTCTTCATTGGCTGCCAGTAAAATATAGAGTAGAATTCAAAATCCTTCTTTTAACGTATAAAGCTCTTAATGGCCAAGCTCCATCGTATCTCAGAGAGCTCATAGTTCCTTACTGTCCTAGCAGGCCACTCTGCTCTCTAGATGGAGGTTTACTTGTGGTTCCTAGAGTCTCCAAGAGTAAATCTGGAGGCAGATCGTTCAGTTATCAGGCTCCTCTTCTATGGAACCAACTCCCAGCATCGGTCCGGGGGGCGGACTCTTTAGTAACTTTCAAGACCAGGCTTAAAACTTTCCTGTATGACAGAGCGTACAGTTAAAAAGTCCTCTACTCTTTAGGTATGCTGCTATAGGCTTAGGCTGCTGGGGGAAGGACTGAGCTTCTCTCTCTCTCTCTCTCTCTCTCTGTCTCTCCCTGTCACCCTCTCTCCCCCTCTCCCTCTTTCTCTCTAACTCCCTCCTTGCATGCGCTGAAAACCATCCTTCTTAAAAAAAAAAAAAACAAAAAAACAAAAAACAGTTTCACCCAGTTCTAAGCATTTATACTGCATTTACTAACCATGTTCTGCCAAAGTCTCTGTCTCTCCCAGTTCCTCTCCTCTCTCTCCCTGTCCTCATCCTGCAGGTGGTGATTCATCGCCATCCCATGTTCCTGCAACACCTGCTGGTCCCATATTTCATGAATTCTGTATTACAGCTCAACTCCATGAACTTCATGCAACAACATGTTCCTGCCTACACCCCCCCCTCCAATGCCTGTCTCTCTCTCTCTCTCTCTCTCTCTCTCTCCCACTCTCAACCCAACCGGTCGAGGCAGATGGCCGCCCCCCCTGAGCCTGGTTCTGCTCGAGGTTTCTGCCTCTTAAAGGAAGTTTTTCCTTGCCACTGTTGCCAAGTGCTTGCTCATCGGGGGATCTGTTGGGTCTCTTTAAATAAATTTATAACGAGTTTGGTCTAGACCTGCTCTATATGTAAAGTGCCTTGATGTAACTTTGTTATGATTTGGCGCTATACAAATAAATCTGATTTGATTTGATTTGATATATTTTTAATAAAACTTGCCTTTGGTTCGATTTATTCTTTTGGGCTTTGTTCTTGCCAGCTGATCTGTGTTCTGTTGTTGGTTGTGCTTTATAGATTTAACTTATCTGGACTCACCATTCCTGTTTCTCGTTGACTGACTCACTTTTGTCATTTGTTGTGTGTCCAACTATGCATGCTTTCGAATTTCTATAAACAACACCTGCCCACCTCTACCTCTCACCATGACGCCCCATGAAATTTTACTCTGCCTCAGCCAATCGTCATCATTTATGTGATTGTCTCGTACCCACTAACCAAGGAAGAACATTAAAAACAGTCTTTGCCTCTCAGCTTAGAGATCTAGCTGGTCTGATGAAAAAAACGTCAGTTATACTAACGCACCGCAGTTTTTGGCAGTAACAGTAACACCATTACAAAGATGGAAAATGAATCAATTAGATTACTAGTTATTGCAAAAAGTAACTTTTATTCCCATCACTGCAAACCAGTAGTATTCTTGTGCCAGTCCCAAGCCCGAATAAATGAGGCATCAGTGGTAAAAATGTCGCCAAATCAAATCACGCAAGTCACACATACGACTTCTGTTAATTTGCTTTGGCGACCCCAAATAAGGAAAAGCTGAAAATAAATAAACAAACAAAACCCTCAAGTAACTTTTAGAGGGTAGGTGACTGTCATTTTCTAGAAAGGAAAATGAAAGGAAAAAGTGTGACTTAGGTAGTTACGCAAGACTGTAATTCTGATTTTTCAGTTCTATAATGATGGATCCCTTGTTGCTGAGCAAAATTACCAATGCAACTATACTGGCCTCCAAACTTCCTCTGGCAGGCTAACCTAAGCGCAAAACCTGTCAATAGCAAAACTACTGACCAAATAGATACCTGGAAAAACCAATTTATCATTTTTACAGGAACATTACAGTAAAAAGGAGATAGGGTAAATGAAGGAATAAATATTATGAGCAAATGGCATTAATTCAATGGTTTTGCTGTTTGGAATGTTTCATATTATCAATTGTTTTAAAACTGTTTTACAGAGTGATAACTGAAAATAAAAACTAAACCCATTGAATTTCAAAAAGTTCACTCACTGTCAAATATTTCACAGTTAAATATAGAATTCAAACCTCATCGGATATGAATTTAAGATTTTTGTTGATGACTTGTTGATAATTTGACTCTGCCCCACACATCTTGAGAGATGTGTCACTCAATAATTTAGGAAAAATTATCTAAAAAGGCAAAATATTGTGCAAGTTGAGTCTGACAAAATTTCACAAGTAATGACACCTGCAATGTCATTCTGCCCTGCGATAGACTGGTGACCTGTCCAGGGTGACCCTGCCCTTGCCCCACACAACTCTGACAAATAAGTGATTGAAAATAATATTAAGTTAATCTATAAATTTAATTCTTTTATAAAAATGATATTAATTCTTGTGCAGGTGGGTGTGGTTTGGGTCAACTGTAGGACAGGGAGGGAGGGCGGGTGCTGCAGGAGCAGCACAGCTGAGCTAATCAACTACTAAAGACTGAAGAACCTCTCTTTCTGCCTGCAGTAGTGGCTTGACTGGAGAGCACATGGCAGGATGCTTTCCAGAGGCTGAGGACCAAGCACTTGCAAGTGTTTTGTGTTTAATAAAAGGTCCTGCTGAGCTCTGCCGTTCTGTGGTCTTTACTGGGGAGAACTCCAGTGGCAATGAACCTGCTACAATGCTTCATAATTTTGACAAAGAAACAAAGAAAACGAAGAAAATGCTGCTACTATATGGCAGGAGTTGAGAGGGGTAACAGTGAGTACAGGTGAGATTTGGAATAAATTACTGAATAAACGCCACTTTCACATTCCTCTTCTTTTCTTTGTTACAAACAAATACATCAGCACGATAGTATCCATGCTAAAAAGATAACAAACTCAGGCTCTTACCGGCTCTTCCTCTGAGTGCTTGAAAGCAAACAAAAGTCAAAGGTTAGTGGCAGAACTCAAGAACGGTATTAGTCCAAATGCTTCTATCCTATTTGTGAGCACTGCTGGTTTGCACTGTAGTTCAGCAGACAGTAGAGTTCTGGTTGTAAATGGTCCTGACAAAGGTATTAGGTAGCTAAAGGCTCATGTTGGGCTTCATTGTCATTATTCTGCCTTTCTGTCTGACTAATACACTCACTCAAATAGACATATTTAGATTTTAAAGCTTTTATGTTTGCTGCTTTGACTGAATTGAGCTGAAAAGCAAAGTCCACCCATTGCACTAAGCTTCTCACATTATTCAGTGCAATGACTTATGAACATGGAAGAGGTTAACATAATGTCCTATCAGTAGCTATGTCTATGGTCTTACAGCGAGTGGCTGGTTGATTAGCATTTAATGCTAATCATGCCAAGTACTATGCAACATTAAATCATGCCGATGAAAGCTCATATACTTTGAAAAATGGTGTCAAAATGCAGTCTTATTCAATTACAGTTATCCAATATGTTAGCGATATATTAATCCTGAAAAATTTATTATTCAATAGACAAGAAAACCTCTGGGTCAAAGAAAGAAAAAAAAGAGAATTCAAATATTCCACTTGTTGGTTCTCATGACTACCACCTTACTATTTATGTTTCTGAAACGGAAACACCATCTCTTATCGGCTCTAGTTCATGCCAGCCCTTGCTTTCCCTGTGCATGTTGTTGGGACCATATCACCCCATCTCTCCTGTCTATCCACCAAAAACTTTTTCACAATAATTATAAAACCCATGTTTTAAAATGTACTGAAATCCCTATAAAATAGGCTGTTGAAAGAACAACAAGTAGAGTATTGAATATTGAGTGTCATTATCCTGTCAAACACAAAGCAAAATTTTACACATCAAAGGATTTCATTTTGAATCTCGGTTAGATTTTTAAAGGGCGCACCTCATCTCCCTCCTCTGAGTGCTGGGAGAGATGGTCATGGTCCATGATGCCAGCCTCGTCTTCCGTGGGCCCGTTACCCACCCGCACTCCTCCGAACTTCTGCGTTCCCTGTTGGGTGAGTCCGGTGCATGATGAGGACACGCCTGTTTGCTCTAAAGACTGCTCTAGATTCTCTGCAGGGGTTTCTTCCCTCTTCTTGGACTAGATACAAAAGCCACAAGAGCTGTGTCTAGCTTAAAGCGTGCCTTAGGTTGAACGCTGTCTTCTTAATTTGCTTGAATTTTTTTAAAAACAGAACTCTGTCCAAAACTTGTCAAACATTACCCCTGAGTTTTAATAGATAAAAATTCAATAAGTTGTGTTCAATGAGTCACCTCGAACCATTACATTTTATAGCGTAAATCTCAATTGCTAACTGATATAATAATCCCACTGGTTGAGTTAAATGTCAACAGACAATCAGTGACTCCAATCTGTTTGAGTGCCTACAACCTGAACTGAATTTGTCATGTGATAGCTAAAAATGAACATGTAATTTCAATACCTCCCCATTCTTGTATTTGAGTCTAATTAATTTTGCAAAAAGAGATAAATCACAAAATAAACAAAGTAAAAGAGAAGAAATTGTCTGTTAGGATTTTTAGGCCACAATCAGAAACACATAGCTTGTCCCTACGTTTTCAGTAGTCTGTAAAGTTCTTGTATTTCTTGAAATTTTGTGTTTTATGAAATGCTTTAATTTGTGAAATGTAGTGTTTCCTGGAATGTTCTTGATTTTTGTGTTTTTGACCTTTGGGGCCAATGTAGACTAAAGCTAATACAGTAAACCTTTGCCAAAAGGCTTAGACAAATATTTTACACTGACTGAAATTACATTTAATTGTTTTCAATGCACAGTAGACTATGAATAACATTCAATGGTGATTTGACCATTACTTAATTTAATTGGTGCTGTCTTCATTATGATGAAGTCTAATTTCTTTGAGGTTTAACAGAACCAGGGAGAGCAACCAGCGCTTTAGGCCGCTATTTTAATTAAGTCATGTATTTGCTGTAGTTAAATTCAGGCTGGATACATAGTGTTTGGAAAGGAAGTTTTCAAATGTAGGGGGAGAACTAAAGAGTTAATTATGGTGTTAGGGTAAGTATTGGTTGCAAATGCCCACCAAAATATCAGCGTTTCTAAGGCAGGCCTTAAGCATTTTTCATGGCAACACAACCAATCATATTACACAGTGCAATGAATGGTAGAATAGGAGTGAAAAAAAGGTTATATTAATGGTTGTCCTTCAAAAATGGCGGTAAGATCAAAGGTGAGGTCGGGTCCACATACCAGGTGCTTTTTCCACAGGTGCTGACGCCGTAGCACCATAGTTTTCACAATCAGCATACAGGGTACACATGCAAGGGCAATCAACACCAACAAAATTTGGAGCCCCATCTAAGATTCAAACAGAGAGAGGTTAACAAGGTGTTGGCAATGTGCAGCAGTGATCAGAAGAATAATAAAGCCCTGAACATTGTTGTGGGGCCTAACTTTCACTGCTGGGTGAAGGAAAACCACACAACTGAGTTTCTTTCTTTGGTCTTTTATTCTAGCATTGTTAATGTCAAAACTAATCTCAAAATACAATTTTATAGTATTCTCAATAAACCAAAATGTGCAGTGTTCAGTCTACAACTTCAATTGGCAACAAGGAAATCAACACTGAGTCGATGTCTCATTTGAGACAAACCTCTCTTTTGCTGGTCACTTCAAGACTCTTTCAATTTCTTTAAATGTGGCTGGGTGATAGAAACAGTTAATATGAGTGAAAATGCTCCCATATTATATGTTAATGGTTAATGTTAAATCTAATATTTTCATTTCTGGAGCATAGTTAGTAGTTTGTAGGCACCTAGCTTTGCCAAACAATCCAATAACATTTCTCAATGGCACTATGTATAAAAAGAGCTCCTGTGATAGGCTTTGAGCCATACTGTGTCCGAGTCTGGCTACAGAGTAGAGTGTATTGCAGCAGTCTTAAAGAGTTTGATCAGGCCCTATATCAGCAAGCAAGTATCAGTGCATAAAATCCCTGTCAGATGCAGTCATGTTGTTCTTCAGCTGTACTTGACTTCTGATCTCTCTGGAAGCCCCAAGGTATTTTTCCTGTGGTTTTCTTTTCTACAAACTCCTTTCTACCAGTGTTGAATAATGCTATTGCAAGAAAGAGGGGCAGGAAGCTGTTAGAGTCAAAGGGGTGGATGAAGGGGATGGGTGCACCTGTCCCCTGTAGAGGGGCTTGTTGGTGGGGTCACTGTAGTTGAAGAGACACATGTTGATGAAGTGGATGAGCAGGCTGGGGGCATCCTTGGAGGTGAAGGCGTCGTAAGCTGTCCACTTGTACAAGACCAACAGGACGAGGTAGCCAAACAGGCTGGACATGAAGACGATCTCTGGGATGAAACCCAGGAAGATATTCAATGGCTTTTTGAAGTACCTGCAGTGAAGTGATGTAATTCAGCAACATGAACAAAAACACTGCTTGTTGATGATGAATGATGTAGTATGGCATTTAACTTAACTGCTTTTGGCCTGCAGTACAAATATAATAAACATGCATGACAGTAGGCAGGCTAAGTAGGCCATCAAAGCCCCACCCTGCTGCCTAAAGCCCACTTTTAATCATGTCCTTTGATGTCAGGCATAGGTTACAATTAACATGTTCCCTGAATGCATCACATCCAGATTATTAGCAAAGTGTACAGTTGACTCATCTTTACTGAACTCACTGAACCTCATGCAGACAGGTTAGCACTATGCATCACATCATTTGGGACCCCACAGGTGATGGCATTGCTGATGCTGGTGACCTTTTTCCCTTAGGAGGGCCCAAGCATTAGGCCGGTTGCCATGAGAATATTGTGGTTTGGTTGACATTGTCAGCATTGACACTGTGCAACAAAGAGAGGCAGGAAGAGTCAGTACTGACGCTTTCAACCAAAAGAGAGACATCCAGACAAACCTAATCAAGGTTTTAAGTTCAGCTAAATGGCGAGCTAGAGATCCCAAAAAGCTTTGAAATTATATCCATGAGATTTGAAATCTCTTTTTAAGCCTGCACATTGCCGCTAGACTAGACCAAAAATAAACAGCACTGTCTTAGGAGTCAATCTTTGGATTCTCTGAATTACAGCGAAATCAATTCACAGCATTTAAAATCGAAGAATATCACTAGCCACAGTAGAGAAATTTCATCAACAACTACTATCAACGGTGCATCATGGAGCTTCCCCAAGACAGCCCAGCCGAAAGAAAGAAGGCCAACTACAAAAATTTTGAACACAATAACAAATTGGCCAAATTTCATATCAACTTCAGCGCAACAAGGAAAAATGTCTTATAGCTGCAATTCAGGACTCAGCTGGCAAACATACACAATCCCCCCAAGAAAGCAATTATATCTTCTATAACTTTTATCAGAACCTATATTCAACAACAAACAACTGAAACCTGGAAAACACTCAGGCCTTTCTTAATGACCTTACTCTGCCAACTATGCCAGCAGGCAAGGCTCCAGGTCAGGATGGCTTCCCAAACTGAATTTATGAAACATTTCTGGCCAGCGTGGCACCTCTAATCTTCAGGATAGTGAGAGAGATAAAGGGCAATGGTTTTCAAAGAGCTGAAATGAATACAGCTGCAATTAGATGACTCCTAGAACCAAAAAAGGTCTTCTTTCTAGATAGCTGTCATCTGCCATCTGTCATGAATCAATACCAATATCAAAATCATATCCAAGGCACTTGCTTCTAGATTGACAATAATCTCAATGATAATTTACAATAAACAAAAAGGTTTTAATAAAGGTCAATACTTTACACGTCATAAGACTCCTAAATTTGATCAACATGTGGCCGTGCAGCAACACAAAAACAATTTTTTAATCACTTTATGCAGGAAAAGCATTTGACAAAAGTCAACTTGTCTTTCCGCTTTGCTACCCTTCACAAATTTGGCTTTGGACAATCATTTATCCACTGGGTATCTGCACTGTATAACTCCCCCAAGGCTACAGACACCACTAAAGGGATGGTATTACAAAGCTTCACTCTGGAAGTAATTATATCTATTACTTAAATTCTCCTTAACAATCCTGTTCATAAGAGAATTTCAAATAAATATCTAAGGCTTTGCCCTCTCTCACCACACTCAAGAATACAATACAAGAGCTGTCCCTATCAGCCCAACTTTTCCCATCTCTGTCATCATGTTCCGTCTTTCCTGGACATATCTCCATCTAATAATAGCAAGCTCTAGTTTCAGCTTGTTGACAGATATCACACACACCAATTGGATGTTTTCCAATGATATAAAGTGTCCCGTTTAAATTAGTTTATACAACAGTTCCGACCAAGTAATTTGATTGAAGAAGAGGCATTCCATGAGTGCTGATTTTAAGTACATCAGCACTAGGACTGTTTCCAGACATTATCACTTCGCTTCTAATAACCGTGGGCACAGGTGAGACGCTTTATATAAACAGACACAAACTACGATGTCAATTTTGATTCAAAGACAATGTGTCGCAGAACATAAAATACATATCTAAACAAAACCTTGTTTCACAGGTCTGAAAGTTCGCTAAAAAGTTATTAGCCAGAAAATCGATGGAGCAAAATGCTGTCTGATTGAGCTGTTAGAAACACACATCATGCCACCAAATCCTTTGTCAACAGACTCTTGTTTCTGTGGTTGCACAACAAATGGGAACATTCAAATAAATGTAAATGATACAAAGTAGCAGTAACATGCAGACACAGAGTAGCAAGCTTGTGTGTAGGATATGTTAATGTGTTGTTTGGCAACAACCGTGTCTCCCTTCCAGTTGCGTAATTCTTTGTGTTGGCGGAGCCAAATAAACAAACAAATCATAATCTCTTGTCACTTATTACTTTTAACTAATAAAATGCGCTTGTAGAACTTTTGTATAAAAGCAATATCACACTCAAGGTCGTGCTGTTGTGATTATCTGCAACCGAATCACACCAGTGCTGATATTCAGCACAACAGCACTACCTCTCATGTGATATTGTTTAAGTGTCCTATTCTAATTCTACTCATTGTTGCAAGTCTTCCATTTCCTCCTCTGTACTCCTCTCTCAATAGCCACTATTTTGTATTGTAAAAAGTGCACATGTTCTTATCGAACGTTTTTGTATATAAGGAAAATGTAAATAAAGAAAAAAGTTCAATGGGGTGCATGGGTAACAATGGATAGCGATCAAGTTATGTTTTGCCCGTTTTGTGGCAAACACATAAGCCGCTTAATGCGGTTTTGTTTTTCGGTCTAAAACCGAAACAATAGAGCACGCAATTATTAATTGTAGGAGATATGTCCAGGAAAGACGGAACATGATGACAGGGATGGGAAAAGTTGGACTGATAGGGGCAGGTCTTAAAAGTATTCTTGAGTATGGTGAGAGAGGGCAAAGCCGGAGATATTTATTTGGATTTCTCTTAAGAACAGGAATTTCAAGGATAATTTAAGTAATAGATATAATTACTTCCAGTAGGTGGCAGTAATGCAACTAACAGAATGCCAGCTGCCCTAAAACCTCGAAGATGCAAAAGTTGGGCCATTCCGGCCATTTCGGGACTTGTAAATTTGCATCGGCGTTTGTAAAAGTGTTTCGCATTTTGTTAATTTGTTTTCCAAAATGTAAATTTGTGTCAAGCTTTGTGTTTCAGATTTTGTAATGTTGGTTTGCACCTCTTGGCCACCGTACTGAATTATGTCTACACTATAAGCATCAGCTCAATTCTACTGAGCAGCCTGTCATGTCGAGGGCACTCCAGGCTGCAGAGACAGGTGTTTTTGAAAGCAGGCTCAAGCCCCACCTTCTCAATTTGGGTTTATCTGGGAACAAAATTACCACTCATCTTATTATTTATTTATTTATTTATTTATTTTTAGTGCCTCTTATACCTCTTAATTGTTTTTCTCGTTCATTTTGTTTGTATATTCTTTTGTTTTTTATGCCATTCTGTATTTTTCTTCTTAATTGATGAGTTTTTGCTCTCTTATTATTATTTTTTATCTTTAGCTCTTTTCAACTCCAGTGTTCTCTTCATGGGAGCCCTCCACACTGAGAGTTGTGTTTGGTTCACCTGTAAGAGGGTCCTCCTGGGGGCCTTTGTGGCCTAGTCTGCTGCAGCCCTGCACGATGGCTTTATTGTCATGGCGTGGGCAGCACCATCTGGAGTTGTGGGCGGGGACTCCTCTCAGTCAGATGGCTCCTTAAGATAGCATTTCATCACCTAGTTCCTCTGTGCCCTGTCATTTTTACTCATGTGTAATTGTGTATACTGTATGCTTGTTATTTTTTCCCTGGCTTTGTCTGTTTCTGTGTGTCTTCTTTTTGTTTTTTCTTTGTTCTTTCCTTTCTTTTTTAACCCATGAAACACTTTTGATTGGATTCAGTGATCGATTGAGCACTTACATGTGGTTAAAGAGACTGAGGGACACTCCGAACAGCATGTGGATGACACCCAGGATCACAGACATCTTCATCTTGAATGAGTTAAGGAAAGTAAGCTTGTTGGTGGCGACATTCCAGATCTGCATAAACCACACAACAGGTTCAGAGGTCAGGATCAGAAATGTGATACCCATCAAGAGTAACTGGATGGATGCTTTTTACTTAACTTGATTAGTCTTAGGCTACATTTACATAACCACCAACATACTGGAGACAGATTACTTAAATTCTGGGTTAATATTGATAATTACATGATCTCTAAAATTTCGAAACAGATCCCTTGATATCATACTTGTTAAGCCTCAACTCTCCCTCTCAACCCAACCAGTCACAGCAGATGGCTGCCTGCCCAGAGCCCAGTTCTGTCCGAGGTATCTGTCTCTAAAAGGAAGTTTTTTCTTGCCACTGTCGCCAAGTGCTGTGATGGACTGGCTACCCGTCCAGGGTGTACCCCACCTCTCATCCAGAATGTTGGCTGGGATTGGCTCTAGCACCCCCGAGACCCGGAAATGGAAAAGTGGTAGAAAAAGATGGATGGATGAATGTCGCTAAGTGCTTGCTCTTGGAGGGATAAGCTGGGTCTCATTAACAACCCGATAAAGTTTTTGGTCTAGACCTGCTCTCAGTGTAAAGTGCCTTGATGTAACTTTACTATGGTTTGGTGCTGTATAAATGAATTTGATTTGATGGGATTTGATAGATATGTTCCTTTGTGGACTTTCACAAAGATAGCTGTAAACACCAGGGATGTGTAGTTGTTCTTATTAAATGACTTTATAATATTCTTGGAGTTTGCAAATTGTTGGATGTCCATAAACAGCCTTGTTTACATCAGCTTTGGATAAAATTCACACTCTTGGACCCGAGTGAACCCTTGCATTCAACACTTGTAGTAGTACTCATTAATTGTTGGCTTAATATGGCTTATTTAGCTTATTCACTTGCTTGACAAGCAGAAGTATTATGTGATGTGATTCTAACCTGAGAAAATAAATGAGTTATTGGTTTTGTTTTTGTAGGGCTTTTTTTTTTTTTTTTTGTATGTGTGTGTGTGTATGTGTCTGTCTGTGTGTGGGGGGGGTTGGTGGTTTACCGGATCAATTCCCAGTGGATAAGGCCCGTTGAACACACCAGGAACAGCTGGGTCTAACTGTAGAGCTGCATTTTCAGTGAGTGTCTTCACTCTGGGACAGATCAGGAGATAGAGAATTTCACCTTTGGTGAGCTTTAAATGACAGCACTAACCACTACGCCACCATGCTGCCCTCAATGGTGACATTTATTAGAAAATTTTACGACATACTCAAAAGAGTCTAACATTGTCCACCACAGCAAGTTTCTTTGGAGCTGGAAAATTTGGAGACAATGTTCAATGTACTTCAAAATGATTAATCTTGCAGAGGTCAGGTGAACATGCAAAACTATGGAATATTACTTGTCAAACAATGTTTAACGTTTATCGATTAATGCCATTTACTTTATAAAGCTCTCGTGTTTTCCAGGTTTAATTCTTTGTGGAGACACAGTCGTATCAATTCTGGCAAATTAATTTTATCAGGAATTCACTCCTTCTTACTGTTGTTGAACAAGATAGTTCCTTTATGTTAAAGATAGGTTTCTCTCCTTGCCAAACATAAGTGATGCTGGTAGTTGTGTTTTTAAACCCTGAACAGAACAAGTCACACTATTTCCAGTTTCTTATAACACATAGATACATGAGAATGATGTCTAACTTAACATGAAGAATACAATCTAGGATGTGGAATGACTCTGACAGCATCGATGCAGACAGACGAGGCTGACTTACGACCAGTTGGCTCCTTTAGCATAAAACATGGGCCTGACGCTCCATCCAGAGCCAAACATGTTCAATGACTTCGAGAAGCAGTCGTTATAAATGATGCCAGTGTAAATGGAAAAGATCCCCATCAGGAGGATGATGTAACGGCCAGCAAACACCATGTTAAACATCTACAGACACACAACAAATTGTGTCATAGACATGTTTCATGTTTCGAATCCAATATGAAACTTTGTCAGCACGGTAGCATTTACCACTTATTATTTGTGTTTCACTGTACCTCATTGTCACTCTTCTGCGCAAGAAGGCGACTCTCTCGAATAACCAGGTAGAGGGCAGCACAGGTCATCAGCGTACCATGGCCCATGTCACCAAACATCACAGCAAACAGGAAGGGGAAAGTAATGATAGTGTAGGGAGCTGTAACAGGCCACACACAAAAAGTATCATCCATAGATATGCTTTAATAACAGAATTGATATGCTAAATCGGTGGTACACAACCAAATAAAATAAAAATTAAAATTTTACAAGGACCCGAAACATATGGAACAATTTAATATGTGATCAAAATATCAAAATATCAAAATCCTGTTTTATTTTGAAACTCATTTTGTTCCCCTGTTTTGTCTCCTGCCAAGCCCTGCCTGCTTGATTGCTCTCTCCGCCCTCATGTGTTTCACCTGTGTCTCATTGTCTTCCTTTCCCTCGTATATAAGCTGTACTCCCCATTCCTCCCGTACCAATTTGTCCTTTTGTCTATCAGAAGCAGTCCAGTGTTATTTCTCCTAGTGACTCCCTGTTGTGATCTCTGCCTCTTTCCTGTTGCCTGATTTTGCCCACTGGACCCCTGTACCTCTGCCTGATTATCTGACTTCCTGGTTTTGACCCTACTTTCAAATAAACAACCACTGAGCCTGCCTGATCCCTGACTCCTCCATTGTGTTTGCCCAGTCTGTACGTTGATAAAGAGGAACTGAGAGTGGCAGAGTGGCGAGTTCCTTATTCGCAACAGGTAAACATGGGGACATTAAGAGTTGGATTTGTCAGGTATCAAAAATTTTAAAAACATATGTTATCTTGTCCTTGAACTAAGATTTTATTGTGAAATCTGTGCTCGCCTATTACAAGTGCGGAAACATTTGTTACACTAATGTGACAAAGAATGAATTTATGTAGAGACAAAAGACTTCTTGTAAAACCTGGATTGATCTCCCGATAGCTCCCAATACCATAGGCATCAACAATGTTCTGGAAGCCTGATGTGAACTTGTTGGTCTTGTTAAAGGTAGGTGGAGTCTGCTTGGTCTGCATCCTGTTGAGGATGGATGGCACCGTTGAGCCACTCCTCTCCTGGAAGATGTAGTAAGACCATATAATTTGCAGCCACAGCACTATGTTACCGATGACTTCTTGTAGCTTGAAGTCAAAAACAGCATTATATAGCTGCTTAACTCCCTCTGTGACTTGAGGTTAGCACTGCTTTTAGCAATGTTCTTTCCTTATAAATGTACAAAAACAGTTCTATCCTCAATTAAAAAAAAAAGACAACAAAGATAGAGCATCACTTTAGTTTCTATTTTCTTCACAAGAATTTTTTCCCAATGTAAGACAGACTCCAGGTGGACTCAATGTGATACAATGTGATAATTCTCAAGCAGCAACTCACTGCTCTAATTTAACAAAACTCAACTGACTTGCATGAACTCCTACTGGACTCATACTCACCGTTCCTCTGCGTAGAGCAAATTGAATGGAATCCAAGTCAGAGACCGGACACCACACTTCAGCAATCAGACATTTCTGGGTGACATCGATGTTGCAGAGGTTGAGAGTGTGGTAGATGGCTTTCATCTTCCTCACTTTGATGAACCATACCCTCATGGTCTTGGAGGCAGCCTGCAGAACTCGCTGACGATGGTCCTCTGTTTGGTTAAGTACCTATAGCAGGATTTATTTTCACATGAGCACATAATGAATACTCACTTTCCTAATTATCATAAAAACATTGATGATTTACAATGATTTCATGTAGTTCCTTAATTAAAATGGAGTAGCAGCTCAGTGGACATTTAACATTACGACAACAAATTTTCATTTGAAATGTTTGTGCCATGATGATGTAGTCAGGTGATGGGGTCACAAGCATACAAGTAGACCATGAGTTGCTGTTAACAAGTCCAATAACACAAAGTCAATAAAAAAATGGCCTGTGATAGGCTGAAATGTAAAGCTTTTTCATTTGAAAGACATAAGCAATGTGTTGCTTATAGTAGTTGCGGAAAGTGGAGAAACTGTGACATTGGTGGACAGTATACAGTTATTTTGTGTGCTTTTGCAGAATTTGCATCTCCCAAACTCAGGCTATGGTTATGCAGAGAATTCACTTTTCTGTGTAGTGCAGTGTAACACATTGCCATACTGGAGCCAACCTCTAAAGGAGAACCATGGCTTTTTTTCCAACCTTAATAAGGGCAAACCTAGGATGAACATTACACAGGCCTTTCACAGATAAGAACTAATGCAAAAAAAGAAAAAATAAAGCAAGCAGCTCACGTACAAACTCTGGGCTTCTGTGATTTGATAGGAAATAACATTTTATCAGACGGCTGAGCACAACCATTTTGCTATGAAAATAAAAAAAAATATTTTGTTGTTTATCCATATCCATAAAATGAAATGGATGGCTCGTCGTAATGTTACTTAAAAGACTAAGCAGGATTCACTTGAAAGCTATCTCCCCTCCCTATAATTTATTTTGATTTTCAATTGATTTGTGTGATTGTAACCTCTCATTTAATGTTAAACTTTTTGGTTTGGTTTTGACACAGTAATGCCAATACTAGGAGGTAAAGTGGCAAACGCACCATCTGGAGGTCATCAATACGGCTATTGACCCCAGCCAGCATCTCCTTCCTCTCCTGTGGGGTCTCTGGACATGGGTAAAGAGAGGCACGGAACCTGGAATCATACAACCACCCACAGAGTTGCATTACAAGGCATTCATTCATCCCCACTTTTTAGGTTAACACAGCCTTTTCGATCTAGATGGGATCTATCTAATCCTCATATAAGCAATCATTTGTAATTGTGTCAACAACCACCAATCAAAATACACTGCCCTGACCAAAGTTCTTTAAAGACCCCCTAACCCAAAAATTTTGTTTTTCAAATTATTAGCATGTCTATGTAGTGTTTGGGTCTTGGGTTTTGAGTCTCTAGTGTGCGCCATAACTAAAAAGTTGGATTCAGTTTTTCAGCTCCTCAGTTGGATTTCATAAATCACAAATCCTAGCAACCAATCCCATGGATTTTCTTTCCCAGTTCATTTACATAATATATGCAAATACTGGAATGCGGGAGCAATGTAAAACACGCAGCGATGGCGAACACTTGCTCTGTGTTTAGGTGTGGAGAGGCTAATCGTAATACCAGCCTTCATCTTTTATCAAAAGATCATACCATGCGGGAGAAATGGTTGCAATTTATTTGGAATGATAATGCCCCCGAAAACATTCCTGCAAAAATGCGGGTCTGCAGCAAGCATTTTGAGGACAATTGCTTCTTGAACCTGGCGCAAAAACGGATGGGTTTCGCCACGAAGCTCATCTTGAAGCACATTGCTTTTCTGAGCGTTTTTTCCTGAGGTTACAACAGCGGTTGAGAGCTGACGCGCAGCACCATCTGTTGTGGGCATGGGTATGATCAACCTAACAGATCTACCCAGATAGTCTCTTGTACTTCACGTCCTACTGTGACAGGATTTGATCAGATCAGCTTGTTAAATTCATCAAGATCAATTTGTCCCACTTTGTTAAAAGTTTTCTATTTGGCAAGGATTTGCTGTAACTATCACCTTAAAGTATCCATATAAATGTCTGGATTCTATCACCTATACATCTGTCATAGTAACTGTCCTTATCATACATTTTCACACAGTCTCAAAATGCACTCTAGATACACTATAAATGTTACAATGAAATACTTGGAACCTGAACACATTCTAGGCTTTTGAAAGCTGCATATGACACCCACCCCTCACAGATCTTCTTAACCCTGGTCTTCAGCTGGTCACCTTGGAAGAAGATGATGAACACTGATTTGTGCACTTGGTCACCCTGTTGGAAAGCAAAAATGCTAGAAAACGTTTGTATACTGCCAGGAGTGTTATTTGGTTTCAATGTGTATAGTATATATTGAAAATAACTATTTTCCTAGACATCTGTGTGTTGATTTCTAGTTTTTACATGGAAACTATAATTCTTCTCGCTTTACCACACGCTATGACTTCTGCTTATGTGTGCTGACCGTGGTGGGGTCCTCCAGAGGGTCTTCGATCTCTGCCTTCCTTAAGAAAACATTACCACGACACACCCTCCACAGCATCCGCTCAAAGGTGGGTATCCTCTCCCTGCTGATCACGCCAGCCACAAACCTGTACAGTACCAACATACAACACCTCAGAGGAGACTTCCTTAGTGAGCTTTTGGGCAGCGAAAAATCGTTACATTTTAAAAACATACACAAACATACAAAACATACTGTAACATACATTTTTTTCTAGCTTGCTCCTTGTTGTTTATGCTCCAAGAGCTGGCTAACTGTGGATATTCATTCATACATTCATTTTCAACTGCTTATCCGTTTCTGGGTAGCGGGAACTGTGGATATCTAAAAGCTAATTTAGCAGACCAGCTCAGCTCTCAAACGGAGCCCAGGTTTAAAATATATATTGTGGTCAAAAGAGGGTTAGGGTTAGGGTTCTTGTAAATTTCAGTTTAAACTTTAAATTGTTTGCAGTTACAGTATAACGTTTATTTGGAACTACTCATCATTACTGGAAAATAAATCAGTTACTGACATCACAGTTAAGCACAGTGTGTATGTCTACAGAGTGTTGATGAGATTATATCCATCTGTCTACCTGATAAATGATGCTATTTTTGAGATTACAATCATTTTTAGACATTATTCACTAGTAAGACATGCAGTTTAAATTCATTTGCCAAAAATCATGTGGCTGTTTACTTATGAATTAAATCAGATTAAATTCTGTTAATTGGAGACTATGTTTTACCCCAGTCTGAGCGGGGCACCACGTCCCCCTTCACTTCCCTCCATCAGGGCTGATGACTCTTCCAACAGGTTAGGATCCTCCATCTGTCACACAAAGAATGAAAAAAATCGTATTTATTTGTACTCCAAAAATTATATCCAGAGGTGTTCATGGTTTTAAGACCCAAAAACTAGCTCAGTGAATTTTAACATCTTTGCTCTCAGGGTCTTCTGAGCTTTAGTGCCAATCAGAGCCTCAGAGGCTCTCCTTTGACTGTTTTCTGTGTAATTCAATAAAAATTTTAATTTCTAATAAATACTCAGAGACCAAACCAAATCCTGCAAGGATGTGTCAAGTTGGGGATGATTTGGTGTTTTGGCAGCTCATTTTAAGGCTCATATTATTTTATGGTATTTCTTGGTGAACTGTGCATTTTGATGTTTAGAGTTAATACAGAAACTAGACATGCTTTGTAAAAAAAAAAAAAAACACTCAGCCACCTCCATTTACAGTATATGAAACCTTTAAAGCATTTAAAGAGCTTATACTTAAAAAGTTAAAGTCTACTACTCTACTCTTCTCTCTCGCTGTCTGTCTCTCCCTGTCACCCTCTCTCCCCCTCTCCCTCTTTCTCTCTCCCTCCCTCAGTTTCACCCAGTTCTAAGCATTTATACTGCATTTACTAACCATGTTCTGCCAAAGTCTCTGTCTCTCCCAGTTCCTCTCCTCTCTCTCCCTGTCCTCATCCTGCAGGTGGTGACTCATCGCCATCCCATGTTCCTGCAACACCTGCTGGTCCCTTATTTCATGAATTCCGTACTACAGCTCAACTCCATGAACTTCATGCAGCAACATGTTCCTGCCTTTACCCTCCCCACAATGCTTATCTCCCTCTCTCTCTCTCCCACTATCAAACCAACCAGTCGAGGCTGACCCCCCGAGCTTGGTTCTGCTCGAGGTTTCTGCCTCTTAAAGGAAGTTTTTCCTTGCCACTGTCGCTAAGTGCTTGCTCATCGGGAGATCTGTTGGGTCTCTTTAAATAATTTTAGAAAGAGTTTGGTCTAGACCTGCTCTATATGTAAAGTGCCTTGATGTAACTTTGTTATGATTTGGTGCTATACAAACAAATCTGATTTGATCTGATTTAACTTTCCATTCACTGCTATTTGTTATTAGACAATAAAATTGTTATACCATAATTTCTTATTTAAAGCCAATATACTAAGACAAAATTTCATCATTTACTATAATGACAAGTCAGTGATATGATTGCTTTCCATGAGTCTGTGAAAGACAGAAGATGAAATGGAATAACCTCATCAAAAAACTGCTGTGTTCGACGAAGAATGTGTTTAAGCTCTGTAAGCTCCAAGAAGTTCTTCTTCAGGGCTTCCTGGTTGGTGTTGATTTCCTTCAGTTCATTCTCCAGCTTCTCAAAGGTGGCCTGAGAATCACAAGAAACACAGTTTGTGACATGTAAACATGATATGAAATTGGCATTGCCAGGCATGTAGAATATTACATCATTTATGATCATGTTTTTCATTCCAATGAATTTATGTGGCAAAAAAGTTATCATCTTAATGTACTGAGGATTGATTACCTCTAGATCAATCATGTCCCTGGGAAAGGGTACCTCTGGGTTTTCTCCAGTGTCCACAGTTGGAATGTTGGCCTTCTTGATCTCCTTCTCCACAAATCCTGTTCAATGGAGAAAGTACATATTTTGCCAGGCCTCTGAGTCCTGTATCACAAAGCTGGATTTCAGTTTAGCAGATATCCTCTGGGTTAACCCTCAGTTTTCAGTCTCACACAGGTAGTTCACTTTCTATCGGGTACGATGTCATGGTTACTTCTGCATTAACACTACTCCTACCTCAGAGCAGGTTAAGTTTAGGATAAAAGCTTAGCAGGTATTTAAGACTACCTGCATTTTCAGTTGAAAATGGCCTGTCCATACCCAGACCAGCCCATTGATATGGGCGATAGGACAGGGAGAGAAAAGATCCGGCCCAAGTTAACCCATTTGATTTTCCAAGGTAAATGGATTTGCTCCCAAGTCCGCTTTGCTCCACTGGGGTTGGAACTGAATTGATGAGGATAAAATTGTAAGCAAGCAACAAAAAAAAAATCAAAAACATGAATGTATGGGACACACACATGCGGTAAATCTCATTGATGTGGTGGGGATTTAATATTCTAATCTCTGTGATTTTTTTCCCCAACATGCTTTGTGGGTTCCAGCAGCTGCAAGTGTTTTACTTTTTACTTGTATTATTGATTTATATTCCTCATATTTTCTTGATATTATAGTTGTGAAATATGCAGTTTTTGTGTCTTCTCCATGGCCTGCTTGGCTGTATGCAGAAAACTGCTCCTTTTATGTGAACATTCACTGATCTAGACAGGAAAACCCTGGGTTCAATTAGCAAGTTGATAACTGGCTTAGTGAGAACACTTTGCAGATCTGGCTACTTGAAGCCAGACTGAAAAGAGGTCCTGGGCATGTTCATGCAGCTTCGTGATACAGGTCCCAGCTCGTATGTTGTCTATTTGTTAGGGTTTTAGTTTGGTTTTTGTGCAGCAATTCCACTTCCTGTTTTATCTTGAAGTCCTTACACCTGTCTTCCTACCTGTGTGATTGTGTCCCTATTCTAATGTGTGGCACCTGTGTCTTATTAGCCTCCCCTCCTCCTAGACTGCTAGACTGTCTTGTTGTTCACTGTGAGTTCAGACCTCTTCCCATGAGTGCCTAATCATTTGATTAGCGCTTTTGGGACTTTTGTTTTTTCTGAACCCCAACTCTGTGAATCTGTGATGTACCTTTAAGTACTTTATCTGATTATATTCAAATATATGACCACATCCTTGTACTTAGTCAGGGATATTCATTTGATAGGAATAGCAGAAAATCAGAAGAGAATCTCGGCTAAATACCAGGTTGTCTGGGGATGGGTGTTAATTGGCTTTATACTTACTCAGTTTTCTATCCATCTCTTCACATCTCCTCACCTCATTCACAAATTTGCGCTGAAATACGTTTACATCTGGGTTCAGCTGTGAAAGGAATGATAATATATATAAAGAGAGAGAGCAACAAAAATTATTAAGGCATTTGACTAAAGCTCAAAGTGACTGACTAACAGGATAAGTAAATTTAAATATTCAAGATATTAATCATTATCTACAAAGTTTTTCTCTCTCAGATCTAACTTTCTTCACTAACTGATTTAATAATTTGAGAACCTTTGCACTTACATCTCTAAACTGCACCATACCCAGTTCTCCTAGCTCGCTGACACAGCAGTATGCAGCCTCAGACTGCAGAAAGAGCTGAGCCAGGGTCATCTCCTCACTCCGGAACAGTTCTCCCATAATGACCACTTCACCCCACTTCAACTAGTGTGAATAAACACTGCACGCAGAATGGAAATAAACACAAACTATTACACTATTACACTAATATTTCAGAAGACCACATCAAAGCACATATACAATTCCTGTTATTCACATAATGAACTAATTTAAATGTTACATATCATCAGAGGAATGCTATATTTTGTCCTTTATTTGACATTGCATGATTACACAACAGATAACAAATTCCTTTTAAGCCATAATTTGCTATCAGGCCCTATTAGACTCTACTATATTGTTTGAGTAAATACTAAATCACCAGTTTACAAATATTTTGATTATTCTTTTAATCATTTGTCATTGTCAGAAAATGGTGGAATAGGGCCAGTGTAATTCCTCTGTGGTGTTAAAAATTTTAGTAGACCAAAACCCAAACTGTTATTGGCAATACAGTATATTATATAGCTGAATGAGAAAATATATATATTATATATATTCTATATATTTTTTTGCATATTTGTGTGATTATCAATGATTGATTATATAAATAGTTTCAATTACATTAATAGTTTTAATTACATTTTGTTAAACGTACATTAATGCGCACAAAGTAAAAGTTGCCATGGTAAAGGTGGTTTGTTATGGATGCGAGTCATTGTGGGAATGTTGTTTTAGCTGTAGGCTCCTAACATTGAAGCTGTTAATCATCCACCTGATTCATCCATCCAAGAACTCTAACTTTTATACAGGAAATATAGATCTAAAAAAAATCTCTGGCTCCGGAATAATTTAATTGGTCAAACAATAATGAACAGGAAACGGATAAGCGGTTGAAGATAAATGAATGAAACTATAATGAAATGACCCCTAAATTCCGCTTTGGTTTGATTGATTGATTGATTGGAATTTATTAGTATTTAGCGTTTGTACTGTCCTTTAGCATGAGCCTAATAGGTTGGTACAGCCCTAAAAGAAATGTGGCACAGCATACTTACTGTGTAGATTATCTGAATTTTAATGCTACTCATATGTAGGTGAGATGCTAAATCTTAATTCGGAAGGGAATGGGCATTTTTAATCAGTCCGATCATTCACTACACAAGAGAAAGTAATATCTCCAACAGAGAATTTTGTCACCCATTAAAAGCTCAGGCAAAGTAACGACGCAGCCTAAATTCTCGGCTGCTAAACTGTATGCGAATGGTGCTAAGAGCAACTATCACAGTTTATGAATGTGAAGTGGCGTTCTCTCGGCCGCAAGCTGCAGCAGGAAGAGTCAAGCGTCGCTGACGTTGCAGCATCACTCCCCCGCATCCGTGCCCTTCACTGCTGAAGGACGCCATGATGCTGCTGTCCGGCCTTCAGCTCTGCGGGAGCATCTGTCACCCCCCGACAAGCCAATGTCTCCCTATCCCCCAGCTGCACACAGCCCCATTATATGACCATCGAAATGAATCATTATTTAGGAAAAAAAACATTTGTGAACACGAGGCGCGTTCGTTGGTGTCTCTTCACAGCCAGCAGACCAAACTTAAATATCCATGGTTGAAAATCCCCTCAGTGACAGAGTTTGAAGAATTCAAATGACCTCTTCTTCCATGAAATGTTTTTTTCCCCAAAAATGATCGCCTCACCCACCTGTGTTCGATCTGTCTCCCTCCCTCCTGCAGGACCCTCCCGGATGCTGACTGCCGCGGTGCAAGGTGCTGCATCAAGTTTAAAAAATAGTGGGAAGTAAACAAGAGCTGACAATAAGTGACTTCAAAATTAAAGCACGGCAACATTTTCTTGACGGACATGCTGCATTTTTGCGGCAGAGATTGAACGATAGAAATTAATGTTGAGTGCGTTATAAAATGAACAACTCACTCCGCGCCATCTCACTGTATCGATCGAGCCGACAGGGCGGTCAGTTTGTTTTTATATTTTGAAAATCCCAACCGGAAACGAAATGTTAACATTTCCGTGAAATAAATAGCTTTGACCGAGGAGCGCAGTGTTGAAAAATAGAACGGGATGTCTGCGTAGGACATTTTGACATCAAAATGAAACATAGCCACACACGCACGGGATGTACAAGAAGCCACAAATAACAATTAGAAATATTTTAGGACTTCAATGTAGCAAAGTTGACTAAAGGGTCGTGCACTAAGGAACCAACAAGCCGGCATGGGGAGTTGCACCCCAGGAAATACCTCTTACACGCTAAAATGACTTTCAACCCTGGAGACGCGCTTTAAAGGGAAACCATTGTCCTTTTATTGAAGAAAGAATAAATGACAACAAATAATAATAATCAGTTGGGCTGGACCGAAGCTCCTAGGAGGAAAAGAAAGTTAGCAGCAAATAATTATACAAATAAACCACAATGTTGGGTGAAGGGAAAGTATGTTTATAAAGACACTAACAAAATGGCCAAGAGCAAAGGTTAAGTCCGATACTGAAGAAAGCTAGGAGAAAGTGAACCAAGGTCTTTTGTGGAGAGGCTTCCTACCTGCTTCTATTACTCACTTTCTTTTCACATTGACTATCACAGTGCACACAAAAAATTGGTACAAACTGCATGCTTGTGTCAGTGCCTCTATTTGCATGCAAAAAAATGTGGGGACCTCTCCATACATGCCTAACCCCTCCACAATCTGGCTCTCAACTGCAATAAAAGAAAGAAACAAAGGTAAATAAACAAAACAATTTACCAGCAAAGCACAAAAACAAGGCAAAAAACAAACAAACAGAGCAACCAAGGACAAAACAGAGCAAAACTGCAATAGGTGAACCTATGCAAAAAGGGGAAGAGGCGGCAATATTATCCACATACCTGGAGCTCACACAATACCAGCTGCCTACCAAGATTGGAGCAGGGGGAAAGAAGTCAGAAAGAGAGTAGTGGGCACAGGGCACTTTTATCAGTTGGCTCTAATTAGAGGGATGGTCAAGGAGGCAGTTGAGGGCTCTGTTCACTGACAAATGTTTCTAAATTCACCCTAAATGTTCTTCCCACCACAGAAATGTATATCAAACAGTGCAAGGTTTCCTTTGTGCTGTGACGGGACAGTCCTACACTGATCCTGTGCAACCTGTTCACTGCAATACATTTTTTAAAATCTTTTTCATATTTTCTCCATCAACTTTCGATCAAACCTTTTCCATATGAGTTAATGGTCTCAGTCTTTAGTTTCAAGCTTATTCAAAACAACACGATTTCCATTCTCAAAATTATAGTCTCATTTAGCAGGAACAATTATGATAAAGCAGGGAATGCATCAGGGTGTGACTCCCATGTGAGCGACAGACTGCCAACAAATGATGGCCTGTTTGGCAATGAGGAGGCAGTACAGAGCTCCAACTTATCCTCTAAATGTGGTTTCCTCTGGTTGAAAACAAACAGACAAAAAAATACATTTGCTCAAAGCTTCATAACAGCAGTTCACAAATTCAGGCATGAGGTCATGTTGGGTTGTCACTTATTGGCCACAGAAGTGCATGAAAATTAGAAAGTTAACTTTGGTGTTGCTATCCACAGAGTTTGGTAAATAAAGGAATGAAGTTTGACTCTGAACTTGCAACATACCAACCAGGAAATAGCTGTTTACTGGTTTTGAGATTTAATTCATAGTTATTTTTCATCATCTGTAGGCTATCAAGCTCTGTCAAGATCATTAAATATAATGTGCGGTAGATTCTAAAGACACACTTGACACCCTGTCAATGCCACCTGAAGTAAAGTGTTACCAAAACCCCTTCTCTAAACTTCCTGACAGTAAGGTCTAACAGATGTGGTGGAACACTTCACATCTGGCCAAGCATTGAGTCAGTCCTAACAAGATTCTGTTGAAATTTTCCTCTCACAAAACACCACGCTAGAATTTTACCCTCTCTCAGTCCCACATGTAGCAGGGTTTAAACCAGGACACTAGTGGAGTGCCAAAGAGCAATTTGGAAACATGGAAATCCCATAATGTTTATAAATTACATGGCAGACACCAGCAAGAAACAACTTTTCAAAGAAAACTTTCTGCCTCATTCCAGGGTGTCATGCAGTTTTCTTAACTTGAATGCATCTGAATATTGTTTTTCCAAGTGCTTGCTTGCTTTGCAGAAGTGAAAACCACTGAGTTGCATGTGGAGTAAAACCTGAATGTAATGACTGGATGCAACACTTTGGAAAATTTGGAAATACATTTCGATGGCAAATGACTGTCACTTTCAGATTTTTATGATGATCATAATTTCATTGGATTGATTGAAATTGACGTCTTTGTGAAATTTTGGTGCCAAACATAGAGTGCCATTAAAGTGGGCCCTTTAACAAATCTATATTTCACATGTGTACTTCCTGTATACATTAAGTTTACTCCTGTAAAAAAAGCAAACCCATACTCACCTCAGTAAGATGCAACATTTTGAGGTGCCAATTTTTGTGAAATGTCTCAAATGGATCTTCCACCACAATACTGACAATCCCCCTTGTATTGCCTCACCTATTTACTTTAATCTTACCACTTTTATGCCCTCTGTGCTGGGCCCCAAATACCACATCAAAACTATTTTCTAATTGGAGATAAACAAAAATCAAGTGTTCTATATTCAGTTAATTTTAACCAATGTTAGAGAGGGCAGACCACAGTCACGTAGCCAGACATCACATTTGCTCACTAACACAGTTTAGTCTGTGTATGTATTTACGTATGTATGAGATACAGGTAGATGAAAAAGGGGCAGATTTGCTCTTGTCTGGTCATAGACAACAGTCCAATCACTCTTCTTTGATGATCTCTTTGAGAAATTGTAATTTTCCTGCCTGGTGTCATCCATTTTTAATCTTGCCTTCCACTTTCTTCATTGAGGGGAAAGAGGAGTGGAAAAAGAAATGGATCCTGCCTGGCATTCTTCCTGCTGTGCCTGAGCTTGTATACACGCATATCAGTACAGCTCCACCATAACTATTCCAACCATGCTAATGGGACAAGGCTCGACCAGGGGGGAGTGTTATGCAATCATTATGGGGCTGGGACTGTTCAGTTGTGGGTGGAGTTGTACTTATGTGTGTGTATTCAGTGAGGAGATGAGGGAGGGGTTTGAAGAGAGGAAAATGTGATGGAAAAAAGGGGAGGGAGGGCTGAAAGAAAAAAAAAAAAATCATACCGGCCTCAGCTTGACTGGAGGGTTTTCTCTCCCTGGTGTGGCATTCGCAGTCTATTGCTCATGCAGTAACATCCAACATCGCTTGGCCTCCTCTGCACACTGGACTAATTCCAGGGATTTGAAGTAGACAGAGAGACAAAGTGCATGTATGCTAGAGAGGAATAAGTGAGTTTAGAAGTAGGAGGAGAAAAGGACAGAGGTCCAGTGAAGGGAAGAAGAGAAGAACCAGGTGGGGAAAAAGACATTTGAAAAAGGTGTGTCGAAGACCAGTGGTCAAGAAAGGTTGATTAGCTAACTGTACACTACAAATTCATTAATATGGCAGCCATGGAAGCACTGGAATTGTCAAGTGCCCAACTGGAGCCTCAAACCCTCACGGAGATCTCAGACGATGAGATCAACTTCCCACCCTCAGATGGTGAAGATGATGCCGTCGCTGCAGCCAAGAAAGAGCTCTCCACCCTGGGCACAGAGGGGGATCCTGTTGAAAACAAGGAGGAGATGGCAAAGCTGGACCCACAGGCCAATGGGGTCTTGGTGCTGTCCTTGCTTGACAAGATCATTGGGGCAGTGGACCAGATACAGCAGACCCAGAGCGGGCTTGAGGCCAGACAACAGGAGATGGAGCGTTCTGTGACCAGCATTCAGGGTGAGCTGACCAAGCTGTCCAAGAGCCACAGCACCACGTCCAACAGCGTAAATAAGATGATGGAGAAGGTGCGCAAGGTGAGCGTCAACGTCAAGACAGTGCGGGCTACCCTGGAGAAGCAAGGAGGCCAGATAAAGAAACTTGAGAGCAACGAGGCTGAGCTGCTTAAGAGACGCAACTTTAAAGTCATGATCTACCAGGTGGGATAGTGTTTGTCTGCATGTATACATTTGTATCTATGTCGGGTTTTACGTTTGTTTATCTGACCAATGGACCACACCCATCCCTGAACTTATTAGTTCATGGGTGTGGTCCATTGGTGAACGCTTTAGTACTTGAATCTACCACAGAACATTTGAAAAGTATCCTACTAAAAATGATTCAGGGTTGGTTTAATACAAGTAAAGAGAAAGGAGTCAGTTTGCTAGTGAATTTTTTTGAATTTGGTGAAATGCAGGTTTCAAAGAATCATTCCAATTTAGCTGCTGAACTGACAGATTTTGATTTGTCTCCTCACTGACTCTGTAATGCTTAAAAAATCTCCACTCAAATTATAATTCTTTTCCAAGGTCAAACGATATTTAAAACATAACACACTCTTCTCCCTTATTTATGTAGATGAATGAAATGAAATAGTGAACAATTGGGCAAAATGGAATAAATTAAACAGAGATGAAACAATGATAATACACAATATACAAACAACACCATACACCATTAATAAATATGTAAATATGAAGGAATGTTGGTATGACAGGTCTGCAAGACCAACTAATATTGAGCATGCACAGTACACATACACCAAATAAATTTAACTAACTGAAAACACAATTTGTTATAATTGGTATGAAAGACCAAGGTGAAAAAACATCTCCACCTTAGGAAACAATTACCGGATACATTACTCACACTTCCATTTTCCTGCCTGATAAGTTTTACTTTTTCCACATGTTAGTTAATGAACTTTCATAAAAAAAAAATAATCTAAGTGCAAATAACAACAACCTCCAAATACCATGCAATCTGTTTGTCTAGGATTTGTCTCAGCAACATTTTGATCTTGTTTATCACCCTGTTCATCAACTTAGGCACAACTTACAGGATCATAATGGGAGTTGTACTTTATATCCATGACTCTCAGATGTTGTCTGTCACTGAGCTCTTCCCCGCCCCAGGTCTACTGTACATTTGATTAATGTAGTGGTATCTACTACAGGTGGCCTCCAAATATTTTTCCCTTCATTGCAAACTGTGTGTTAGACTGATGGAGTCAGATGGACATGTGGACTGAGTTGGCCAGCTGCTCAACTCATACTGAATTCGTTCGGAAAGTAATTTAAATTATTTTCCTTCTTTTATACAGCAACGGAAAATACCAGAACTGAGCTCAAAGTCCTCTTTAATGTAGAGAAATGTTTCATTTAGAGAAAGAGAGGACTTTTTTTGGGAGGGGAGATGAGGAGAGCCCTGCTCTTTTTTTAGCCTTGAGGCTACAGTGTGATGTATAACAGCTTGCAGCTTTTGCACAGTGGTGTGAGAGCATTCAGAGTTTCCAGCGTTGACTCAGACATCATGGCTTAAACTAACTTCTCCCCCTGTGGTCTTAGTCTCTGTGCTGGCACTGGGCAGCATTTAAAAAGGAGCTTCATTTTAAGAAACCCATAATATCTGACTATGAATAGTTTTGAAGAAGTGTTAGTCTCACATGAATACATGTACACAATATATTTGGCTTCCTAGTGTTGGCATACCAGCAGAAGAAGGCAGAACTCTTAGTCATTTCATCATTGCATGTGCCTTCAGCTGTTTTTAAATCTGACAGGATCATAAATGCGTTTTAATTAGAATATGATAAAGTCCTGAGGGCTGCAAGTTTCCAATACAATCAACCTCAGGGTGAAAAAGAAGACTAAGGATTTAGCTAGAATTAGCCAACTTCTTTGACCATTTGGCAGGAGAAACACCCCTGAAATGCCAGTCTCTGGATCCATCACTGACTCAAAACAATGGCTTTGTTTACAGTTGCCAAGTGTGACATAACATCAGATTCATCTTAATTAAAAAAGCAACCCACAATGTGGTCTGTTTTTAATTTTCTGTGCTTCAAGAACAAATTCTTTCAAAATCAGTGGCAGAGAGACTCCAGAAACACCCCCAGTGAACTGAAACAATGTCAACACATAAATACTTGGCCTTTGTTAGGACTCATTAGCACTGACAAATACATCTCCACTCTAAACAACAATTTAAACACTGCAGATTTTTGCAGTCACAATAGTGATAGTGATGTGTATCTGTCCTTTAAAGAACTTTGTTCACTAACAAACAAACCTAAGAGACTGCACTTTTCATACTGATGTGATTTGCTTACACATTATTAGAGCCAAACACTGTTATCATCCAATATTATTCCATCACATCCAATATATAATGTGTGTATATGTCAATTGATAAACAAGGTCCATTGCATAAGCTGTGCTCTGATTCTGGGGCTGCAACTGTTGCATCACAGCAACACTGTCCGATTTTGAAACTTCACTTACCAACAAATATGCCTGCCTTTGACTGACCAATGAAGGGAGGACATGTGACCTTGTAATGCAACTTTAGGGCAGGCACAAAGTGAAACAACATGGCAACAGGGTAGCATTTGTAGCTCAGCATTTAGTCTTACAAATTAGCAACCTGAAAAATATTCTCTTCACACCAATTTCAGCAGGATCCATGTCATTTCAGGGATAAATGAAGTATTGTTTATCTTTATTGTTTATTTCCAATCATGGGTAGGCCCACATTTGTTGGTTTGTGACACATGCAGCTATTGCAACAGAAAATGTTTTCCCATCTATTCCTAACATTTTTCTAAATGCTTCTCACTTTTCAGTGTGTGTAAGGTGGGAGCTTGGATTTAGACAGTCCTGCTTTGTCTTGTGTGCCCTGAGGAAAAGCCCTGTCCCGGTGCTCAGCTGATAATAAAACACACTATTGCTGAGTGGTGTTTACTGTTACATGGGACCAGCTCACACAGCGTGAGGGCTTTGCAATGGAGCATAGAGTGTTTTTTTTATCTGCTTTAGTGGTCCAACAGCCTCCATCTTGTACCCCCTTCGCAAATGTTATCTTAACAAGACTTAGACTGAATGATGTTCATCTTTTTCTAAATAAGTGAGCAAGGTTGTTGACTAATGCATTTATATAGTCAAATGTCATTTGTCAAAGTCAAATGACTTTATCTTTGATTATGGCACACAGAATTAGCTAAACTGTAAACCAAACCACCTATGGCGGACACACACAGCTCAAACAATACCCCATAAATCCATTGCTATGTCGAATGTGCCTGGGCTACTGTATGACGTGTAAGTGGAAATTATGCAGTGGCAGCACTGTCAGTTGGAAGAAGCTGTGTCCCTGTTAGCATGAATAGCTGTCCTCGTCCGGGAGCACGCATTTGTGTGTGTGTGTCTGTGCATGTCTGTGAATGTCCATCTTTTGTTCCGATATGCCTCGCAATCCAGTCCTCTTTAGCATATCTGCTGAAATCCTTGACAACTAAGACTAACTTAATATGGTGAGTTTACCGCACATTGATTAACACATGAGGATCTGACTTGGATTATTACTGTAAAAGTGAATATGAGGCAGCAAGCAAAGGAAAGATAATATATGGAATAGGTGAATAATATATTTGGGAGTAAGGGTGAAAGATATGGGTAGGTCCATTCACTTAGTGCAGGGAGTGGATGGGTGTGTTGCTGCAACGTGAGCAGGGACCATATTTAGACAGCTGATTCAGAGCACAGGCATCCCCAGTTTTCTTGCTAACCTCCTCTTGCCTCAACCTCCTAATGTTGAACCAGTCATAGCCCTGCTCCTCCTTCTTTCCAGCTCCTCCACACATCCACATTGTGTCCTCTTTACCCTACTCCACTCTACTCACCATGTCTTTTCCTTACCATTTTACACTCTCGCTCCATTTCATCATGTAATTTTTTTTCCCCATCAAAATTATCATACAAATTCATGAGATCTACATAAAACATATTATTATAAGATCACCATGCTCATGCACATAGTATTAGATTCATTCATTGGTGTTCTGCAGCCAGTCTAAAGGCCTTTGTACCTCACCTGTTGACTGCTATAGAAATCCACTATGCTATGACATACCTAATAAAAAATCTTGTACCATTTTCAGTCAGACATGAGAAAGCAGGCCTTTCAAATAACATCTATTTAGTCAGAGAAGGCGCAAGCTAATATCCTAATAGGCAGATAACAAGCTTTGCCAGTGAGCTATTGTGTCCAGTAAGTGCTACAATGTTACGCGTTAACTCTGTCCCTGAACTTAGCATGTGTTCCTTGACACTTCTCAGTGCAGACATGTCAGAGGTTAACTGCTTGCTGCCATTTAACTGGTAAAAATTGGGTTTAGATTTTTTTAAGGTTACCATAGGTGATATATGGTGACTAGCTTTGCTGCATTTTTACGGTGTGATAAATCTTACAGCACCTGTGTCTGGAGGGGGCTGAGGCTGAAAGCCAAAAATGTAAAAGTAAATCTCTATCTTCTTTCACTCGCTTTCTTTTTCTTCTCCTCCTTACCTACAAAGGAATCGTGTGCAAGAACTATATCCCAAAGAACTTGTCTGAGCAGATTTTGTTCATCTTTTTCTTCAACATTACTCCTTCCAATCCCCCCAAAAACACCTGTTGCCTGCACACTCCCTACATTTCACTCAGAAGCATATTGTCAAGCTAACACTTTATTTAACTGTGATCACATAAGCTAGTTTAATGCCCTTAAATTCTTTTTCTTTGTTTTACCAGCTATGCAACACTGCAAAGTTCACTATTTCACCAACAGCAAGGGAGCATTCAGGCTCCCATTAATTCTTTGTCTATCAACAGTGAACCCCTTCTCCCACAGGTTGATCCAAGTCCTTATATGGACATGTGAGGCAGAAATGTTCCCAGTTCAGTTAATGGGCCAGATTGTGTCTAACGTGTCAGCTGGGAACAGTGCTTTTTTGGTGGAGTATGTTTTTTCTGATAGTACAGTATGTAAGGGGTGGTGTACATGGTCAGGCAACAGATGAGAGTTTGCGGACTAAAAGGGGGGGGAGGGGTAGAAGGAGAGGACAAAGACAATAAGGGAAACAGTGCGGTATCAGAGGGCTCATAAAGTCAGAGAGCGAGAGAAGGGGGGAGATGCCTAAAAATAGCAACTATCACATACATGTTTGATCGGGAGAAGGAAAAGACCTTGTGGAGATTGTGTTCCTGTTTGGTTTTTAAGCTCCAGTATTTTTTCAACTGTTCATATTGACATGAGGTTTCTGTGCAGCTTGTCACACCTGTAAATTTATCAAATAGGCACATTTAACACCTGGTACCCAGAAACCCTTGAGCTTTTAGGTCCTTTCCTGTAACTGTTTTGGATTATTCCCCACCGCAATACAGAAGGATTACAGTCAGACATGGAACTAAAGCTTTTCTTCGTTTTCAGTTGAAGAGCATTCTGTCTCAAAACATTTTACAAATAAACCAGTATACTCTACGGATTGCAGAGTCTAGGCTACATCTACATATAGTTGTTCATTGATTTACTTCAGCCTGTGTGTTTAGGCTGAAAATTGGGCACATCCCTAAAGGTTTGTAAACTATTGCTATTTTGTTATTTGGTTTCTTTAACAATATATTACCCTTGGCATTTAACATTCACAAATTAATTTATCATTGTAGCACCATAAATGGAGCGATACAGACCATGGACAAGAAACCACAGAAAGGAGCAGAAAGTACTAGTGGCCAACACATGTTTGTCATTCAAATGAAAACCAGCCCTCTTTGGATCCAGCACAGCATGCACACTTTTGAATTCTTTGTCTTACTGCGCCCATCTCTTTTACTTGTTTACGCATGGAATTGCAGATTCTTGCTTCACAGTGAGGGATCAGTCACTGCCAGTGAGCACTTTCACATATTTAAATATTCAACAGCTTGTTTGTAATCTTAAAAACCTGATGAAAAAATGGGCTCCTAATTTTTCTACTGTTGCAAAATGCACGGCAGATCTGCTCTAATGCCACTTACTTCATCAAGACAGACAAAATTTTATTCCTAACCTCTTGCTATATTATCTCTCAGCTCAAAATCATTTTTAATTTCTTAGTGCAAGTTTTTCCACATGAGTCAGTCATTGATGACTCATGTGGAAAAGCTGTGGTTAATGAAAATGTTATTTTGTTTCCTCATATGATCCAAACCATCATATGATTCCATCTTTGATTCCTCTCATGGCCGTGCAGTTAAATTATTGGCAAGGAACAGAGGAACTCTTGTGATAAGGGTTACCATAACATCTAGTTCTGTGATGACTTGGTTATTAGCATAATTTCTTGTTTTTGTTTGAGTGGAGCAATGCCATGATGAAACTCATTCAAGCAACAAGTGTTCTGGCCTGGTCACTTGCCATAACATCGCAACGATGGAACTTGGAAAAAAATACTCAGAAAAGATTTCTACAACACTCAAAATGGGGAGTTTACTATCCAAAAATAAGAGAATCGAGTCAAAAGCAATAAGCTAACAAAAACAAACAACCCAAAAAATAAATAAATGAGGGAATACCTGATTTGCTTCCATACTCTACATGACTGTGCCTTGCTGTCACCAAATAATTCTGTTACCTTAAGGCAGAACTCACATTGTACAAAGCTGGCAAGGGCAAACAGAAGAGAAAGAGGTTACTTCTTCTGAGATTGTATCAACTCCAACCTCCTTCTGTAATGTTGTTGGAAAGAGTAACATTAGGCGACCATGGGAACGACCATTGTCATCCCTCTTAGTCCCTCAAAGTCAAGTATGGGGAAATCTTCATGGCCTGAGAGGGGCCAGAAGGGAGGAGAACAGGGCTGCTAAGTTTCAGCCCTTCCTATGGGCTCATCTTGTGTATTTGAGAACAGCTTTCTGGAAAAGGTATCCTCATCGTAGAAATGTGCATGTGATCACCCATAGGAGGAATCATTAATAATGGGGTTTGTTTTTTCTTTGGCTGTGTGAGACAATGGCACACATTTGCATGAGCATGTGTGTTTTTGTGTGCTCCAGCATGAGAGTACATGATCAGAATGCCCACCAACTAATGCCCTCCACTGATAGTCGACAACGGCAAGCTGTGTCTCGCAGTTAAAGCTGAAAGAAGTAAAAATGATAATAGGCAAGGCTGCCTGATGCACACGTGTTTTCAGCCTTGGAAACATTTCAAGAAATCTTTGTTTGTGCTACGTCCATGTATGCATCCTTACATAACAACTATGTATGACTGAATACTATATGGGATGTGAAATTTCACAACCTAAATGCAGACAAAGGTTGTGTACTACCTTCAAGTACTGTTGCAAACATTGCCATTCACATACTTACTTCAACAAAACCAGGAGGTATAGCTCTGGCCTACAGATGACAGGATGAGTATAAAACACAACATGAGATTGCTTATGCTTCAATTCAGTCCTGCATGTGGTGACTCAGTGCCATCCCATGTTCCTGCAACGCCTGCTTCTCCCTTATCCTCATATATTCCATACTACAGCATCATCTCCATGAACTCTATCATGTTCCTGCCTACACCTGTTTTGAATCTCCCCCTCTCTTGCTCTCATTCTCACCCTACACTACTCCGAGGTTTCTGCCTCTTAAAGGAAGTTTTTTACTTGTAACTGTCGCCAAGTGCTTGCTCATCGTGGGATCTGTTGGGTCTCTTTAAATCATTTTATAAAGAGTTTGGTCTAGACCTGCTCTATGTGTAAAGTGCCTTGATGTAACTTTGTTATGATTTAGTGCTATACAAATAAATCTGATTTGTTTTGAAGGCATTATCAATACCAAGCATGTGGGGAAAGCAAGGGTTTTTGTCAGGTCAGACCATGGATATGACTATTTATTCAAGGACGTGCATGCCAATGTAACCTGATTCATAAAGTATTGAAATATTCAGTTCACCAATTGTGTTTAAAGATTCAGAACATTCTGATAAATCTAAAAAAAAAAAAAATGTGATACATTACAGGCACATTAGGTCATTTCACTTATTTTCCTTTAGGAAAATCACACCACTGCCTTGCCAGCAATCCTGCCCACACTCTCTTGCTTTGTGCCTTTGGGCAGGTCAACTAGAGCAAGCAAAAATGAATGAAAGATAAGCTAAATTACCTGGTATCTGTTACAGGAATATTTATTCTTGTGCTATGAAGCTGAGAAAGCTAAGGATGCCAAGGAAGGTAGAAAACAAAGATGGAAAACAGAGATAATGGAGTGAACAGTGAATGCAAGGAAGTGAGAAAGAAGAACTAAGAGATGAACTAAGAAGAAAAAGGGAGCTTCTTTAGTGCTTTGACTCAACAATGGGCTTGATGACTCACCCCACATTCTACCCCCTCAGGGACCTACGGCATGCCATCACTTTATATAGCAATTTCACTCTCTCTCTCTCTCTCTTTCGCTCCGGTCCCATGTCTCTGATTAAAGGGGATGAGTGGAAAGCAGGAGAAAAGTAGAGAGTTCTCTCCCCAGAGTTTTATATTGTGTGTGACCGTTACAGTCTTTCCCATGTCACTCAAACAAACACATGCAGAGTCCTTTGACTGGTTAGAGCAAACTATCCCTACATATCTATCACAGAAAGGACTTGGTTCAAAATAGCTGGAATTTGAAGACTGATGTCTTGGTTTACTACTACAGACTTTATCAAGAGAACAATCTCAAGCAGTATCAAACCATGTAAGTTAAAACCAGACCACATGGTAACATGAGCAAAAAGACAATGCCATGTTCATTTCATGACTATCGTGTCTTTTGTTACACACCTCACATATGTTAGCTCATACAGTGCAAGTTATTGTGGATAACATTGGCTAACTTTAATGAATAATTGGCAGTCTGTCTCTTCGCTAATATTTTTTGTTTTGAAATTGTGAATCATCATCAATGAACAAAGCTCTGTCAGTCATTTAAACACAGTCCACATTTAGCCAAGACTGGTCTGAAAGTGTGAAAGTCTCCCTGCTCTGGTCATGGTCATTTCATGAAGCTGAATTTGTTTGAACCAAATTTTTCTCCTTGACTAGTACTAATGTTGGCTGGAAATAGAAAAAAATTACTTGTAGAACCTCTAGAAATGACCAGAAATAAAGTGGATTCAACATTTTGGCCACTTTACATGGTCTAAATTGCAGAGCCTCAACTAAATGGACAACCTCAGTAAGTTTAAAATTTGGTAGATGAAGAAAAAGAAAAACAATGCCCTCACTTGCTTCTTAGAATTCTCTCAGCTCTTTTTTAAAGAAGCAGCTGTCTTATTAGAAACGGGCATTTTCCTAGATTTACTGGACCATGCACTTATGACATGTGTGTAGTGGAAGGAACACTTAAAAATCATACAGTACAGTATGCATATAACATGCACACACACACACTCTCACATCTGGCTTTTCCACAGCAGTAGGGAGTTCTTGGTGGTTTGAGTTTAAACAGGAAAACAGAAACAGAAAAGGGTGTGTTACAGCGGGATTCCTCTCTCCCGCTCTACTTTGGACTGGTGAGTGGTTGCAGTGTGGGCTGAGAGTGGAAAGCTTCCAGCGTGTTCTTCACATCCCACAAACAGACACTCACTCACAATCAAATGATTATACATTTTAACATCTGTATAACTAGATATGTTCAAGTAGAAGTGCACACACAAAAATGCAAATCCCTTTGTCTTGTAATGCACATCTGTATTCTTCCAAACATGAGACTGCTTGTGGACACAAACACAAACCTCCTGCAGCAGTAACTCTCTGACTCAACTGCTTTTTAGTGAAAATCTCTTTTCTTTCATCTGGAGGCATTACGGTTCCAGAGAGACTGACCACCGTTACCATGGAGATACAAGTACAACTAAATGTTTTTGACTTCAAATGAAGTCATGATATTTATTTTTAGACTTTATACATAATAGTCATCAGAAACTATGCTGTAATACCAAGGATATGAAGTACACAAACACGTATTTAGCGAAAAAACAAATCAAGCTCTTTCCTGTCTGTGGACAGGACTGAGTTGTTTGCACATTCTTAGCAGAGGTAAATGCTCTCACATTGTTGTTGCTGCCATGGTTCCCCTCTCCAGAAACTCACCACTGCCTATGCCAAGAAAATCCCTATAAACATACAGACACAGGAGTGAAAACAGACATGCAGGTGCAGATAAATAACAAGTTTCAACAAGAAAATAATTGGCAATCTAGAAAAACACAAATCAGTAATTTCTTTGTGTTTCTATAATCATTATAATCATGAAGTCCAAAAACAAAAAAGTTTTTTTTTAAATGCATGTGTACTTGGAAACAACAAATGAAAACTTAATTATTTCAATCAAACGTTCCTGAATGAGAGATGCCAAGGCTCTGGTCAAAAAGCTTGTGCGTGTTTCTATCCTGTAACATTGTATTGTGCTGACAGCACAGAGCATCAGCCAGCTGATCTCAGCAACTCACACACACACACACACACACACATATATATATATATATATATATTGCCAGTATGAAAGTATCAGGTTCTATCTATCCAGAGAGGCAGATGTAGTGTGAGTTAAAGGGTTAACTCACACTACACTTGGACAAGATTCATAGTTGAATCGGGCATTTCATGTGATGTGAACATGGAGAGCAATGGGTAGTGTATGCCCAGCTTTACATAAGAGAAAGCTGGAGTGAAAGTTTCCAAGATGACAATTTCTGCTTTATGTAATTAATATTGTTAACAGTGTGGCTATCATGTATCAGGTGTGAGTATTCATGAGCTGGTACACACACACACACACACACACGCTGAGTGGTGTGTTGTTCGAAAGAGAGCCAGAGTAAAAGCACTGTAATGCCTCTCAAATGATTGTATTTTCCACCAGCCATGAGTTACTGCAGCAACTGTCCACTATCAGATGGAAAATAAAAGAGAAACAAAGACACAAAGAAAGCAGTAAGACCAAAAAAGTATGAAAGTGTGCAGCAAATAGGTTAAATGTTCGTATGTTTTAGTGGTGGTATAGTGGCTTGTAGCACTGGTGACATAAACTCAATGCACTGTGAACAAATACGCAAACACACATCTAGTATGAAAGGCTAACAAGAGATAAACAGCAAAGTGGGAAGCCCCACATTATGATGAATAAAGAATGAGACGACTACTTCCATTGCTTCAGGACATACTGACTCTCATTGCAGACAGACACAAATTTTGAGGGCATTTTGCAACAAACTTCCCTCCTGACTGTCATTTTGTAATTTAATTGCAAACCAGAAATGAAAACTATCTCATTGTGCCAGTGCTTAGGGCAAGATGTTTATCTCTGCCTTGCTTAGAAAATCAAACGCACACACACACTTGCTCACTTGCAGACCCATTACATACCTCATTCATCTATTTCTATTTTCCATGGCTCTGAGTGTGCCTTCCTGTCTTTGGCCCAGCAGCCTCATGGAGAACAATGTCCTATTAAATTAGGAGGGTCAGGAAGTCAACACGCCAAGGTGAATGCCTGAACTTCCACAGACACTCTTTCCATGTACTTTGGACACACACACACATTACAGTTCAGCAATTCCCTCCTGTATCCTGGCTTCAGCTGAATCCATCTTGTACAATACATCAACATGTGACCTCATACAGCTTGAGCTGACAGAGTGGGTTTTCCCAGGCACACAATGTTTGTATGTGTAGAATCCACAATGACAAGGGAGCAGTCCAACTAGACCATACTTTAAAAGCCAAAATACTTTGGCTGTAAAGCCCTTACATTAAACAGTATATTTATGATTATGCAAAAGGAGACAAGATGACCCATTGACCTGCCTTGATTCCAGCTGCAAGGATCACAAAACACCCACAGGTCCCCTAGATAGTGTGTTTTAGTAATGTGATCAACTGAATATTTACCGTAGCTGACACAAATATAATATATTTAAGCCTATCTGTTAACATTTCCTCCCTGATCTTTGATTAGAATTCTTTTGGCCAAGTTTTAGAACATTGCTTCAGTGGTTTATAATACACAGTGTATTGTCTGTAAGATCAAAACAAGATGTGGTGAACTTTAGCATGACAGGTATTTTCCACCACTGCTGCCTATCAACACAGCTGCTTCTGCCAAGAATCCTCATCCAAGGTCAAGTTTACCCAAGATACTGCAACACAATAGCTTCATAAAATTGCCATCACATTCAACAGCAAATGAATACAATAGATGCAAGGCCCCCGCCTCACCCACTCTCAGCTCACATACTTCCACCTCTCAGCCAACACTTTGATGCTATCATTTTCCTGCTGAGGAGATGGTTTTCCAAGACTCTAAAGCATCATCCCATTTGTGCCATTACTCAATTCATATAACAACAGAGAACTATCTTCCCTTTCCACACCTTACAGTTGCTTACCCCATAACCCCCCACCTTGTGGTTCTTTGTTCTGACTCTGCTGTGTTCCTGTTTTGACCACAAAGGCATGTAGAGGGAGAGGAAAAGACAATACACACAAGTATTGGTCATCATGCAGACATCCAGGAGCCAAATTAGATGAGAATTTGCTATGATGAAAAACGGAAGACTCACCCATCTTTCCCATCCACTCATTAACAACTTAGAGTATTGTCATCACAGGGTTAGGCGGTCACAAGAGAGCGAAGGAATGAAAGGTCCCATCATCTGGAATGCGAACTGGCGTAAGTAAGGCAAGGAGAAGGTGGGAAGGAGATGTAAAGACCATGGGAATGAAGTAACAGATGATAGAAGGAGAATTGTTGTGTTGCGAGACAGGAATGTTTGAGAAGGGTGGACTGGGCTAGGTCGAGTTAGGTCATACTAGTGTCTTCTCTCTAGTGTTCTGCAGAGGTGGTTAAAGAACAGCAATGAAGAACAGCAAAATAGTCTCATGTTGGAATAAATCATTTTAATGGAAAGTCAGTTCTCCAGGGTACATTAATATAGAGTGACTGGATGTCCTCACAAAGCATTAAGTATCAAAACCTTATTACGGTCAACATAAAAAGGTAACACTATGCAGCACACTGTACCAGCTCTGTAATTGTTCAGGTGTCTGTCAGGAGATGATGTAGTGTTTCTGGGTGAATAATATGAGAGAGTTTGAGCATGTGTCAGCCTGTAGAGAAATATGCAGTGAGAACAAACTCATCCTCATCCTGATGAGATTTTCTTGGAGAACAACTACAAGCTATTTACATTTCCATGTTTGCGTTACTTTTTTTTTTCTTTGGAGTTGGTAGAGAAAAAGGACAGTGATTCCTAGCCCTACATTTCCCAGTTGAACATACAGTATATAATGTCATGAAGCACTATGTGAAACATGCTATCTTGCTCTGTGCTGCATGACATGTAAATATGCAACTGTTTGTAAGCATGCTTGTTATAACAGCTTTACTAAGTATATTTTTGACAAGGTGTTTTTCTTCTTGCTGCCTGTACTTTGAATCATATGTTAACAACCCTTATATTTTCTTCTCCACAGGATGAAATGAAGATTCCCTCAAAACTCAGCATCTCTAAATCAATGAAGGTCTCTGATTCTGTGTCAGGAAGTAGAGGAGGCAGCTTGCTAGAGCTCAAGGAGGATGTGGATGAACATGGAGAGGAAGGAGTGGAAGGAGAGAAGGCAGAAAAACCCCATGTAGACCTCTCATCAGATGAGGAGGGGGTGGAGATTGAGGAAATCGAGGAGTCTCGTGCTGAACGTATCAAGCGCAGTAGTCTGCAACGTGTACAAACCCTAAAGATGGTCTTCTCAAAGGAGAAAATGGATAAGACCAGGGCAAAGACCAAAGAGAACCTGGAGAAGACCAGACAAAAAACCAAGGACAACCTGGAGAAGACTAAGAAGAAGACAAAAGAGAATCTGGAAAAGACCCGGCAGAAAACCAAGGAGAACTTAGAGAAGACCAAGCAGAAGACAAGGGAGAACCTGGAGAAGACACGTCATAACATTGAGAAGAAGATGGGAAAGCTTGGAACACGCATGACTGTTAACCCTGAACGAAAACAGAAGATGCAGACATCACGTGACAAAGTGAAAAAGGCCTTTACCCCAGACCATGTTGTTTATGCCCGGTCCAAGAGTGCCGTGTACAAAGTGCCTCCCTTCACCTTCCATGTCAAGAAAATACGTGAGGGTGCTGTTGAGGTGATCCATGGCACTGAGATGGTGGAAGTGTCCCAGGATCTTGACCCCTACAGTGGGGTGGATGGGGAAATTGAGGAGGATGCGGTGGAGGTTGAGATGGAGATGATGAATGGAGGAGGGGAGGAAGAAGAGGCTGAAGAAGATGACGAGGAGGACAGCCATGATGCCCTGGAGGAGAATGAAGACAGAGATAGAGACAGTGATTAGATAAAGGATGGGGAATTTGCCAAGATACTAACAAAATCCTTGGGATCAACCTTGAGGGTTCCAGAAAAACTGAATAAATTGTGGAGATCAAGAAGAATACTAATAAGTAAAAACAATTTGGATCCTATTTTTTATTATTTTGGCCATTATTCCTATCAGGTATCATAACTTTGTACTCATCAAAGTAATTGTTGAGCTCAAGAAGCAAGGTGACATGACTACAGGTTTGACAAATTATCACAAAGACAATAAAATTCAGTTTATACACATCATTTACCCAGATGCTCTCCCTGAATATTCAGTATAATTCAAAATGTATTTTGTTGTTACGAGTACTATTGGTGAAATCTGATCAATAATAGAGATGCTATTGTTGTCTTAAACCAAGAAAAAAAAGTAATATTGATTTGTATCCAGCCTGAAAGAAATACTTTTAAGTTACTTTAGGGCAGACTGGTCCTACACTTAGAAGCTGAATTTTCTGATTTAAAAGAGCCTGTTTCAGTTTTTGCATCTTTTCATAATTTTGGCGTTTTCAGTCCTGTTTCACACTCTTCAATTTTCTTTCCAGCTATTTACATCAAAATGTAAAACCCCCTGTACACTGTTTACCTAGCACTAAACATCTGACATAAAATTGTAAGATATCAAGGGGCAAAAAAAGACATGGTCTCAGGTGTCTCAAAGCAGAGCTAAGAAAGTGAATATTGAACCATTACCATCTTTGCTTCATGTGTAAATAGATGACTCTTAGCTAACACATTCACCATATTGATGCAATGAACAATTCATATTGTGCAGAATGTGGTTGGATCAGTCAATCAGTCAGTGCTCTCTGTTGCCCCCCCACAGTACAATCGAACTGTGTGTTGCCATGTTCACTGGCCTCAGTATTTAACTTTGTCAAAACAAAGTCACTATTATCAATATTATTACCAACGATGGCCAAAAGCAAAAAAAAAAAATAATAATAAGACCCAGGCTGTCTTCTTTTTTCATGTAACAATTTCAATTGTACTTTGACTAAAGGCTCTGAGCTAAATGAAATGAAAATCTTCCCATATTTGCTAAAACTCTTCAGAAGTCCTTGTTCCTTTGTGCTTGTAGAGTGTAGAAGATCTCTAAAATTGAGAAGAGGAAACCAGGAAGTGGAAATAGCTGCATGCACATTTTAGAGAATGTTAGGAGGGGAAACTGTTATTCCCTTTGTAAGAAATGTGCAAGCATTTCCTTTGTTGATTAAGTTGTTAGAATCAAGACACTAACTTCTTAAAACCAATAGAAAGAATCTATGGAATTGACTCTGTTGGTTGAGTTTCAGCTCAGCTCATAAGCCAAATTATTGATTATTGTTGTATGAATTTCTATGTGAAACATCAGATAGCGTTCATGCAAAACTGTTGTTTCCACTCCCTTAATTGTTGAGCTGATGAAAAATTGCTTGTTCAGAAGTGTTCACAGTTAAGTATTTGTGATTGACTTTGCATGTGGAAGACGTAATTTTTTTTTCATTACTGACAAATTATAAACTAATCAGTCTTTTCAATGTGTCATGTTTCATGTTGTGCTCTTATATCCAACATTTTTCTGCCAGTGTTCCCAAAGAACAATTCATACCCATGAAAATGTAGAAGATACAGTTTATCATTTGCCCCAACACATTTTCTTTGATTATTTTCACATGCAAACATTGCTTGTGTTACTTAAATATGTTTTTCAAAAATAAGGACCAATATTAATTCAAATCTTGTAATTACTATGTAAATTTTTAGGATATTTCCTAATCCCAGTCCTAGGAGTGTTATTGCTATGGTCTGACACTGCCCCCTAGTGGTTAGACATCTCGGTCGTTTTATTTTATTTTTTTTTTCCAGAATAAAGTTTCCAGCTGGGAGAAATGTTTCCACATAGGTGCACTCCATTGTCAACATTGATTTCTTTGTAACAGTATGTAAAAACAGTCTTATATCTTCACCACACATACTTAGGCATTCTTTGTGCTTTTCTAAATTGAAACAAATGTTTTTAATCCTTGAATGCTTTGTTCTGACTAAATTTCTTGTAGCATATCTAAAATAAATTGAAAATGAAAATAAATTTTCATCCACTGGTGCATTTACAAATCCGTGTTAGAGTAGCACCGCTACCACGGCATACTATGGACTGGAGTATGTCTTATCTTAGGGCAAATATTGAGCGAACACAAATTTCTCTGTCCAAAGTAAAACACAAGAAGATTTGGAGTTTTGCATAACTGTTGCAAAAGTTTATCATGTTGCCATAGTATTTATAGTGTCAAAATGTAGTTTCTAGCGCAGACAAATCACGGTTTTATTTGTTTTCTTTTTTTGCATAAAATGTGAATAACTGCCAATGCAGATCACAATGGTTTTTCTTTTTTATCATTACCAGAGAACCTCTTTCCTTTTTGCCTGCATTTTTTAACATTTAGAAGAGCTTCCTTGGCCAAGTTCTTTGATGTTTGCATAGATTCCACAGTGCAACAACCAATACTGCTGCCCCTACAACTTTGCAAAGATAACAAATTATTGCAGCTTTTTTATGCACAATTATGGCAGTGATTTATGAGTGAGTCTTTCAATGTGGATTAGTAAAGCCAAGCCTTTCAAACCAGAAACAATATGCAGCTATGCTTAATGAAACACAAAATGTAGTTCACACCTTCTTGCTTTGTTTAGTCATTTACTGATACTGTATAATGTTTCATATTTTATTTCTAAACCACTAATGATTTGATGAATAAAAACTATTTGGTTCACAGTAACTGTTTTCATTTGACTTTTGGAGAAAAAGAGAAGAACTGGATGTGAAAACTTCACATACCTGAGCTTTGGTGTTTACATTGTTGTCATATGTCAGCTTTTTGTTTTCAAACTAATTTAGATTCATAGCCAATACAGCTATACTTAAAATTCACTAATAGCATAGGAGCAGTAGTACAGCTTTGATGAGCACTCATAAAGTGATCTATAAAAGCCTTAAATTATTTTTTTTAAATAAAGCAGAAAAACAAAATACATTTGGAATGTTTTGGAAGTGCTTAATATTGTTAAATGTTACATCTGGTCAGACTCTTCGTAAACTCCAAATTGATTACAGTCTCAATCTCTAAATCTTATCAGCAATCTCTATATGCATTCAATAACTTCTTCATGTAAACACTACTCATCATGGTTTTTGACACATCGCTGGGTGCGGGCTGGAGGTGGGGCCCACAGCGGAAAAAGGAGAGCTGGGAGGGCTATAACAAGTTCTCTGACGTTAGTATGAACCTGGCCGGAAACGGAGGAGCTCCCGATCTGAATTAGACTTTCTGTCAAAAAAGGTTGGGGGGGTATAGGTAAATAAGTCCAAAACATGTTGATTTGATGTGTAGCATATTTGGAGAAACATCGACAAGAAACCAGACCATTTTAAACATAGAATGGCAGAATCATTAGGATTTAAGAAATGCTTTTAATTTGAAATCAAGATTTGTTGCTCATGGTTGCTCTTAACATGACACAACAACAGCTGCTTTACCAGAAACTAGAAAGCGTGAAAGGAGTTGGCGATTTGACGTGCCAGTCAAAAAACCTCTTAAGTGTTCAAAAGTTGTGTGTCCGTGTTTGTGCGCTGTCCGCTGCTGCCCATGGTGTGTATTGCGGCCTGTTAAAAGGTGAGTTATAGACGTGGCTGTTAACCACTTGTGGAGCGTTAAAGTTAAGTTATGAATATGTGTGAGCTCTCTTACTGCGCTAGCTTCGCCAATAGCTCCCATCCGCTAGCTACCTAACGTTCCACTGAATTGCCCCAGCAAGGCAACGAGCGTAAAGTCACCTTCCCGCTCAGTATTTGCGTATGCTCTCGAAACATCAGCGGACGCCATTTGAAAATTCTTCTCCGTTGTTAACCAACCAGGCAATCTCAAGGTGTAGTATTGTTAGCAAGCTAAGCTATGTCAAAGTTGACAGGAGTGCAAGAGCTTCCTCGGGGTTTCGCTATCCCGCGGAGCCTGAGTATACCTCGATAGGCTCGACATGCTCAACTATTTAAATGACTTCTGGTGTGCTGTTTTTTTCCCTACTTGTTTAGCGAGTAGGTTGTTAACCCAGCAGCTACCAAGTAATTTTAGATTTAAATCTGGTGAATTCTACCGCTGTAGGAGGAAAGGGGTCCTGCTACTGTATTTAAACACATTGACAGATAAGGGTCGTACTGATATGATAGTTTGTGTTAGTTTGCCAAATGGAAAAGGAGGTCTCTGACCAATGATATGAAGCCGAAATGTGGGAAGTGCAGACCCTTTGCCTTGTTGAGTCAGGAGCAACTTTGGAAGTATTTCAGAATTTTGTTAGGCCTGTAGCTGTGTGACGTTTTCTGACGTTATCTAAAGACATCAGTAGGAACATTTGCTGTTCTCAATAAAATGCAATAATGTCATCCCTTCAAGCATAGTCACTTACTCGTGTTATCTTGCTCATTGCTAGTGTCCACCACTGGTCCACTGCCATCTTCCTTAACCTGTTCCTACCATTTATTCCCGTCCTCCTCTTTCCTCAGGTGCACCATGGCAATGTGGATCCAGGCCCAGCAGCTTCAGGGTGAGGCGTTGCACCAGATGCAGGCACTCTACGGCCAGCACTTTCCCATTGAAGTACGGCACTACCTGGCTCAATGGATTGAGAGCCAGCTCTGGTATGCAACAGACCTTGATCTTTGTTGGAGTGGTACCGGACTGTGGATTGGATCATGGAATTTTTTGGGATTTTTTTTATCTTTAAGTGTAATGTGAAATAATTGGACAAAAAATTAGCTTGAATTTCCTTCTTTACAAATAATTTTAAAAATTCAATTGAATAAAACGCTTAATGATGCTAATAATAACGGTAGTGTGGCAAAGAAAGGGGTTGAGCCATTGGTATTATTACACTGTAGTTACAATGATGTATGTCTTACATTGTTTTCAAAGACCGAATGCATCCATGAGTTTTTATCGGAATAGCATTCTCGTGTGTGTGTGTGTGTGTGTATAGACATATATACAGTATATACAGTATACACCCATATGTACATTGAAAAAGTTGCTGATGTTGTTGTCTTATTTCTTTTGTCTTTAATTGTTGCCTTTTGACCTGATTATGTTTACAGTATCTTTTTTTTCACATGTTATGTGACCATGTTTTGAAAGTGTAAATATATATGACTTTTTGTAAGTTAGTAGTCAAAGCCACATCATCCTGTACAGCTTGTCTAAGAGAAACACCAAGGATGACAATGGTTAAAAATCTAAATGTAAATGATATTTCTAAATGATGTAATTAATTCACAGGGATTCATTGGAGTTGGACAACCCAGCAGAGGAAACCAAGGCCAAGCGTCTCCTGGACAACTTGGTGGCTGAACTGCAGAGGAAAGCCCAGCTTCAGGGAGGAGAAGATGGCTTTCTGCTAAAGATCAAGCTGGGTCACTATGCCAGCCAGCTGAAGGTAGCATTCAGCTACTTTAAGACAAGAAAACAACTATCCTGCCCATAAACCTTGTCTTTACTTGCTAAAATAGTTTGGTGCAAGTTAATGTGAAGCAGAAGGCCTATGAAGGTCTGATGTGACACAAACTGAACCCCACAAATAACCCCCCAACAAATGTCATAGAAGGAAAGATGTTTAAATGTGGGAATTTCCTGGGAGTCCTAAATATTCTCAATTGGGATGGTAAGAATTAGTCGACAATCGATTAATTGTTAACAACCCTGACTAGAACTTAATTGATTACATTAACTTAATTGTCAATTAATTGCCCATTCCTCACAACCAATGTACTTGAAAACATGTGCATGTGCAAGAACACACAAATATAATATGCCCAAAACAGAATGTCATGTGGGACCATTTCAAATGAATAAATACTGACACAGAAGTCAGATCTACATGTTGTGGTTCTACATTTCAGCTCAACAACTTTTTTTAAGTTACCATTTAAATAACTCACACTCACCTAACCCTGCATAACAAGTAGCGAGTATGCTACCACCAATGCATAAGGGTTGCAAGGGGTGCTGTAGCCAATCCCAGCTGACATCTCTATAGTATATATATAATAATATATAATAACTTAGTTCTAACCTTAGGCTTTGTCAAAGAGGAAAGTTTTAAGTCTAGTCTTAAATGCAAAGAGGATTCATATCAGATTGGTTATTATTATCCACTATTTTTGATACCACTTATTTGCAGTATTGCTGATCCACATCCTAATTTGGAAACCTTAGCTGTACGTACACTTGGAAAATACCATTATACTTTAATATAGGTTTTTCAAAGTTTATACAGGTAGATAAGAACAGTAATACAAAATATCTTGAATTACTTTAATAAGATCAGAGCAATGAAACTTAAATGGAGGGAAAGAACTCTGGTTCAAATGATATAGGCCACCATATTGGTATGTTATTGAGGTTTTCTAATTGATATAATTCATGATTTTGATTGGTGTATCTCTGCAGAGCACTTATGACCGCTGTCCTTTGGAGCTGGTGCGCTGCATTAAACACATACTGCACTCAGAACAGAGGCTGGTCCAAGAAGCTACAAATGTAAGTGCAGATGGGAGAGATGATATCTCAGCATTTGTGGAGGCTGTTAGACATGATAATAGTTGTACTAAACTGCTGGTCCAAAAAATATAAAAAGATTTTGGTGTTTAAATTTTTTGTTTGTTTCTTTGTTTTATGGGTAGACAAGCTGTGGGACTGGGGGCCAAGCAATGGACACCCTTTCTCAGCGTCATCAGCAAATCAATCAGGCCTTTGAGGAGTTACGCTTAGCAACGCAGGAGACAGAGAATGAACTGAGAAAGCTGCAGCACAGCCAGGAGTACTTCATTATCCAGTATCAGGAGAGCTTGCGTATCCAGGGTGAGGATGAGGTGCACACGCACACACACACATTCAGATAGATGAAACCAGTGTGTGGAGCACTTTTGAAAAGACTAATGCAAGGAAAAGTCATTGGCCTGATGCTGATGGCATAACTACTTAAATGTGATGCCCCATTCTGAAGTGAGATCTTTACACACATTTTCCAGTGGTCCTTGACACTTAACAAAGTTTCCACATTATGGAAAGAATCCATTATTGTCCCTGTGGTGAAGGTACCATCACCAAAGACAATGAAGGCAATTGAATAATTATCATCCTGTGGCTCTCACCTCAGTGGTGATGAAGATTGCTGATTTTTCATTGGCCTTCAAATGCATGCAGTCTCATGTCCTTGCTCACAGGTTTATAAAAATGCCCACTGTTGATTTTGGAACCATCTGTATGTTGATTTTCTGATGATTAGGCTGCAGAGAACTTGTGTTAATGAAACCCTGTCTGAGACCCTGTTGTGTTCCACAGACTGTCCTCAGAGGTGTGTCTTGTAACCTCTACTGTTCATGCTTTACACTAATGACTGTAAGAGCATATTCGAGTCAAGGTTTATTATAAAATTTTGCTGATGACTCTGATTGTTAGAGCCACTCAGAGGGCAAGGGACATTCTGGTGAGCCCTCTCCATCCTCTTCATGTAGAGTTTCAAATCAAATCAAATCAGATTTATTTGTATAGTGCCAAATCACAACAAAATGACATCAAGGCACTTTACAAAAAGAGCAGGTCTAGACCAAACTCTTTATAAAATTCTAACAGATCCCCCTTTGTTCCATCTGCCATTGTATTTTTAAATAAGCTGTAGGCGAGCCTGTTGGGTAAGATGCACTGGTGTAATTGTGATGACTCTATGTATGTATTTATTTATTTTGTATCTGCTATGTAAGATTTTCCTGTGTCTGAACTTCTGCTGCAAACCAAATTGTCCTTCGGGGGACATTCAAGATTTTCAAATCAAACACACACACACACGTATGTATACATCCACATACACACAATTACCATTATGGACAAGTATATCTCGCTGATAGGGTTCGGCTCACATGCATTAAGCATGCTGGTTAAAAGATTTTTTGTTTTGTGATGCTTGAGTGGGGAGTGTGTGGTTGTGTGTGGAGTTTATAATGTGTCTCTTATCCACTGCTGTTAGCCCAGCTGAGCAGCCTGTCTTCAGTGCCCCCAGCCGAGCGCACCCAACGAGAGACCACGCTGCAGAGTAAGAGGGCCACGGTGGAGGCCTGGCTCGCCAGAGAGGCTAGCACACTACAGAAATACAGGCTTGTATGAAGACACATACAACAGACATTCACAGACACAGATGCAGACACACGCACACAATCAAATACACATATTACACAGAATAGACACATATGTAATATATATAATCAAATGTTGGGATACAACGTTGTTCCAATGACCCACTGACTTCAGTGTATTCTAACTAACTTCTGTGTTTGCTGTCGCTGGCAGCGATAAACCAATCAGTGAATAGTATGCAGTATGCTTACCTCTGCCACTTTTTCTAATACTGGTATGTGTTGTTCTTGGTTGTTCTTTATACGTTTTATCATGTGCCTTATAACCTGTGTGCCTTACATATGAAAGTAGACCCGTTCATTGATATTGCGGCATATAAAGTGGTGTGCCTTATGGTCCACAAATTACAGTATATTTTCAGAAGCTGCTCTCCACATTGTACACTTCCACGTGACGTTAAACTGATGGGTGCTCTCTGGTGCTGCATAGTGGGCACTCAGAATAGGTTGCACCACTCAGAACAAAACATTTCAAGTTTTAATTTGGGTGGGGGTGAGTCCAGTGTGCTCCAAGTTGCACAGGTGTGCAAGGGCCCATTCATTACTGCTAGCAGCTTTAATTGGGAATTGTTTTTATACTAAATGAGCCTGTTAAGGGGACACTAAAGCTGCAATACACTTAATTTCGGTGCTCTCCATGATTTATACTGGCCCTCGTTTCCATCACCCATTTTTGTCATCAGCAACATCATCATCATCTTCATCTGCTTCTCCGGGGCTGAGTCGCAGAGGTAGCAGCTCCATCAGACGACCCCAAAATTCCTTTTTCCTGGCCACATTGGCCAGCTCTGACTGGGGGCTCCCAAGCGCTCCCAGGCCAGTGTGGAGACATAATCTCTCCACCTGGTCGTCGGGCTGCCCTGTGGCCTCCTCCCAGCTAGACGTCCCAGTGGCATCCTTATCAGATGCCCGAACCACCTCAACTGGCTCCTTTCCACGCGGAGGAGCAGTGGCTCTACTCCAAGTCCCTCCTGGACTTCTCACACTATCTCTAAGGGAGAATCCAGCCACCCTCCTGAGGAAACCCATTTCGGCCGCTTGTACCTGCGATCTCGTTCTTTCAGTCATGAGCCATCGCTCTTGAGCATAGGTGAGGGTAGAAACAAAAGGAGGCCTACCCCCACCAGAAACAAGTTTGACTTATTGCAGAGAACTCGGCCACAGCTCTCGCTTTGGGAATACAGAGATTGGATGGCCCTCAGCAGAGACCCCTCACACCATACTCCCGCAGCGCCTCCCACAATATATCCCGGGGAACCCGGTCGTACGCCTTCTCCAAGTCTACAAAACACATGTAGACTGGATAGGTATACTCCCCTCCAGGATTCGTGCAAGAGTAAAGGTCTGGTCTGTTGTTCCACGACCAGGATGGAATCCGAGACAAAGAGTGGTTCAAAAGATCCCATGAAACAGCGAGGGAAGAAAGTAGTGACCCGGGGGAAGCTCAAGGCCCCCTTCTGGAGCCAGGCCTGGAAGGAGGGCCCATCAGCGGACAGGCACACCACAGAGCCCGGCTGGGCATTGCCCGAAAAAGCAATGTGACACTTTCTTCACCCTGTGGGTCCACCACCTGCGGGGATAACCGATGGGAACGGGTGCGCTGCCAGTTGGGTGGCAGTGAAGGCGGGCAGCCTTGACGACCCAGACCTGGGTGGCAGAGGCTGGTTCTGGGGACACGGAATGCCAGGCGGGTGTGGGGATACTCACAAGCCCCTGGCTGCACACCATTATGTTGGAGTTTTCCCCGCTGGACGAGAGGGTTGTGGCTCTGGTAGGGGATTCCGTAGTCCTATTGGACTTCAACGCTCATGTGGGCAATGATGGAGACACCTGGAGGGGCGTGATTGGGAGGAACGGCCTTCCTGATTTGAACATGAGTGGTGGTTTGTTGTTGGACTTCTGTGCTAGCCATGGATTGTCCATAATGAACACCATGTTCAAGCACAAGGATGCTTGAAGTGTACTTGGTACCACAGCACTCTAGGCCAAAGCTCAATGATGGTTTTGTGATTGTGTCATCTGATCTGAGGCCACATGTGTTGGACACTCTGGTGAAGAGAGGAGCAGAGCTGTCAACTGATCACCACCTGGTGGTGAGTTGGGTTAGGTGGCTGGGTAAGACTCAGGACAGACCTGGCAAGCCCAAACGTGTAGTCCAGGTGACCTGGGAATGTCTCGAGGAGGCCTCTGTCCAACAGACCTTCAACTCCCACTGCTGCTTTTCTAGCACCCCTGTGGAAGTTGGGGACATTTAACCTGAATGGTTGATGCTCAAAGCTTCAATTGCCAAAGCTGCTGCGGAGGCTGTGGCCTCAAGGTTTTAGTGGCCTCAAGGACCGGTAACCCTTGGACATTATGGTGGACACCGGTGGTCACGGAAGGCGTCCGACTGAAGAAGGAGGCCTTCCGGGATATGTTAGCCCGGGGGACTCCTGAGGCGGTTGCAAGGTACTGACATGCTCGAAGGGCTGCAGCCTCAGTGGTGAGGAAGGCAAAGCAGAGGGTGTGGGAGGAGTTTGGAGAACGCATGGAGAAGGACTTTCGGGAGGTACCAAGGTTTTTCTGGAAAACCATTCGGCATTTCAGGATGGAAACGCGGGGGAACATCCAAGCCATCTATGGCAAGGATGGTCCACTGTTGACCTTGAGGTGACCTGAGGAGGTAGTCGGAAGGTGGAAAGAGCACTCCTGAATCCCAATTGCGCATTCTCTGGGGTGGATGAGGATCAGTGTCGATCTCCTGGGAGGAGGTCACTGAGGTAGTTGACCAACTCCACAGCAGCAAAGCCTTGGGGATTGATTAGATCCGTCCGGAAATGTTAGAAGGCTCTGAGTGTTGAGGGGCTGTTGTGGTTGACACGCCTTTTCAATATTGCGTGGAAGTCTGGAACAGTACCAAAGTAGTGGCAGACCGGGGTGGTGTGGTTCCCTTGTTTAAAAAGAGGGACCAGATGATGTGTGCCAATTACCGGGACCTCACACTCCTCAAGTCTACTCCAAGGTGCAGGAAAAGAGGGTCCGACCCATTGTTGAACCTCAGATTGAAGAGGAGCAATGTGGATTTTTGTTATCATAGTTTTGAGTTTCTTTTTTTGGGTGTATGTTAACAATATGAATATCAAGTATTCAAAAGTTCCTCAGCATGTGTCTGCTGATGTGTTGCAGGACCTGTCAGAACAACACCAGAAGACCCTGGGCCTGCTGAGAAAGCAGCAGACTCTAATTCTAGATGAGGAACTCATCCAGTGGAAAAGGAGGCAGCAGCTGGCTGGAAATGGTGGTCCACATGAGGGAGGACTGGATGTCCTACAATCATGGTATATACTGATTGCATTCTATTTTACAGGATGGAGATTTCACTCAACACGTTAAAATGCATGATTATGGAAAATTTCTAAAAATGTTTTCTATCATGAATCACATCACATTGATGACACAATCTATTAAAACAAACATATGATTTATGAACATAAATATATTCACATAGCGACTAATTATTTTTCTCCTCTCTCTGTTACTTTCATGTTGTGGTGGCATCTGTGTTTTTACTCCTTGTCCAAAAGGTGTGAGAAATTGGCTGACATGATCTGGCAGAACCGGCAACAGATCCGGCGGTGTGAACATCTAACCCAGCAACTTCCTCTGCCAGGCCCAATGGAAGAGCTGCTGAGCAAACTCAACAGTGACATTACGGATATAATTTCTGCCCTGGTTACTAGGTGAGAACTAGACTTGCATTTGCTTGTTATAAAGGTCTTTTCATTGGCTTTGTGATTTTAGGTCAGTAGACTGACAGCCCAGCTAGTGTTCCATCAGCTCACCACTTCCAGTTCAAATTGTTTGTCCCTGACATTATTTTGATTGTAGAAGCAGCAATGATTTTGTGTTTTATTATTTTGTTTTTTGTTGTTGATTGTTTTGTTTTGGAGTAGATGCCATACCAATTACCACTCAAGAGACATCAAAATTTTTTGTGGTTGCTTCTACTCTTTCTATATACTGTATAAGATGCATGCAAGATGCACGGCCACGGAATTTACATTCATCCTCTGTGATCTTTGGTTGTCAGCTTTATCTGTGCCTTAATCTGCAGTGTAGTTCCATATCTACACTGCAGCTAACCACAGAATTGTATTGCACAAAATTTAAGCTAGGTTTTGGTTTTACTTCTCTGTTTATTTCACACTCTGCCGTTATGCTCGCAATGATACTGGAAAGGTTATGGGTGTTTGTACAATTAGTCCACGAGTACTGTGCACATATAGATGGCTGATTGGCAGCATTGTGAAGTTTGCTGCTTGTGTACAGGGTACAAGACCGATACTACTGGCCACTATTGTCTTGTATAACTGGAGTGAGAAATATGCCCATATTAATGTGAAGAAGTACACTTACTATATCTGAAGGGCTGTGTGCCCTTTCTTATCTCACTTATTCTGTCCATATATAAATATCACTGCCTTGGGATAACATAGAACATAACATAGATAACAGAGAGAAAGTGTTGATGTGCAATTGTACTCTCATCTCTTCAGCACCTTCATCATTGAAAAGCAGCCACCCCAGGTGTTAAAGACCCAGACCAAGTTTGCAGCCACGGTGCGCCTGCTGGTTGGCGGAAAGCTCAATGTCCACATGAATCCACCACAGGTCAAGGCAGTCATTGTCAGTGAACAGCAGGCAAAAGCTCTGCTGAAGAATGAAAGTACACACAGGTGAGGGGCACGTTACCAACAATATGTCAGTAGTACCTTTAAAAATGTATTTCCTGAGGAAAAATTTGACGCATTTAATAATTTTCTTACCAGTTGTAGGGACAAAATACTGGGTGGTCACACCCATTCGTTTAAGGTAATTGATTAACTGGCAATTCCTAAACAAATTGTTTTAAAATGTTTCTAACATTGTTCTTCTGCTTTTGCAGTGAAAGCAGTGGAGAAATCCTGAACAACAACTGTGTGATGGAGTACCACCAAGCTACTGGGACCCTCAGTGCACACTTTAGAAACATGGTAAGACCTATGGACTTTTTTTTTTTCTAAAATCAAAACAAAAATTCATTCATTTGGTGTACCAGGGGGGTCAATTCTGGTTCCTATGTTAGTATTACTTTACACGCTCTGCGCAGTTGTCCAGAGGACCTGATCGTGTCGCCAGTGGTACCGATCATTGACTGAAGCTCTTGGGCAGCAGCTCAGAATACGTTCAAGAATGCCAGTCTTCCAGTGCAACACAGTTAGACCTATTTCTATGTCGGTGATCTTCAAACACTGACCTCTGAGACATTCAAGGCTCAAGGAGGAAATGTTGAACCTGTTCTGTCTGGGGGGACCTGCCTAAGGTGAACCTCTCAGTAATTTGAAGATATTTCTGAAAGTATGAGGGACAATTTAAAGGCTAGGACTGATTGAACTAAGTTGGGGAACATCATCATTCATGTTACCTGGGGTCATTGGGTGCTTTCGGTATTTCAGACATCATACACCCTCACCCCGGTGACCTGATTGAGGCTGGAAACACCCTGGACTGTGCTCCAGCAGCAACCTGTTGATCTTCCCTTAGCCAAAGCCATCTTGACGCTTTTCCATCTGCGTCTTTGATGGTAGAAATAGGCCTCCTTCTTCTATCACCTGTAATACCAAGAGCAGTATATGCGCCCCTAAACCCTAACCCAAAGCGACTGGCCTGCAATGCCCTGACTCTGGCCTTTAAAGAGCCTGCACTTGGCAATGAAGCCTCCTTCCTGGCAGTTGTTACTCAGCCCTTCATACTTTTCCATATCTAGGTTTCCTCAATCTGTTCCTCCCACTGCATGGTGAGCCAAAACAGAATCACTTGCTTTCACAAATCAGGCCAGCGCACTATGTCTGGTTGTCTTAGTGATGTGTAGCAGAAACTGTTACATGCATGTCTCTCTCCTTTCTCCAGTATTGGACAGTGAACAGCTGCCCAGTCGGCTTCTGGTGTTATGCTGGTCTTTCTCCAGCTTTGAGAAAGTGGATGGTGTTCCAGTTTGGCCTTGTCTTCCAGCATATGTTAACATTACCACAGATGGTCTCAGCACTTTTGCAGAGGACCTGATTATGCTGCCATTGGTGGCTTCAATGGCCAGAGCTCTCGGGCAGCAGCTCAGAATATGTTCAAGAATGCCATTCTTCACACAAAGGGGGCTAGTTGGTCTTTCTACAAGGCCCCTTTATTGTAGATTGAATGGACTACGCTGGACATCATGAACAGCCTGGATGAGGAACTGCGTGAGTCCGTTTTCCAGAGGTTTTTTCACGTGATCTTTTGTTTGATCACCAACTCTCATTTAGTTTGGGCACCTTACTGTCTCATTGTTAGTTCTCCACAATTTCTAATGCCAGCTCTTCCCTTGGCAATTGTTCTCACAAGCATTTCATGGTATAGGTGTGCCTCAGCTCCTTCCACCGCATCTTCTGCACTCCACTTTCTTTCTTATTGCTACCCTTGCTGCAACGATGAATGGATCTGAAGACTCTCGATACTGCAGCACTTCTCTAACTTATGCAACTTTGAACTCTTGCTGGATGGATTTCATGAGGAGCCTCAATTTGCAGCTGTGTCCATAGAGCCCAATGCTTCTTATGTTCCTGGATAGTCACAGGCATCTTTGTAAGAAAGAGCTGGCTACTCTCTCTAATTCTGCAATGGTAGAAATCGGGAATTTATATACAAGTGAAGGCCAGAGAAATCTTGAAAGTATCCCATGCTGGTAAATAAGAGCTTTGAACTGCCCTGGAAGGACAGACTGTGGCCGCTAGCCACCAAGATTCTCCCCCAGCAATGACCACATTACTACTGATCTTCTGCAAGACCTTTTTATTTATTAGTCTCTTTTACACCCAGTCATACGCATGTGTTTTGCCGTTTTCGTTGCTGCTACCTCTGGTGAGCGTCCTCCCTTTCGTCCTTGTCCAGCCACTACTGCAGGTAGAAAGAGACCATTAGTACTCGTGGTACAGCTAGACTTAATCACTTTCACCTGGCGCTGGTCCTGGCAGAGCCGGCCCTGCCCCATCTCCCCCTCCTACAGTCGGAGCCCAAACCACGCCTACCTCCACACAGATCCATTGACCTCTTCCAGATATTGCTCACACTCCCGCTTGTTGAACCGGGGAACTTCAAGATTGCCAACTGGCAACTGTTCTTGTGAGCACTTTATGATATAGCTTTGCCTCAGGTCCAGCTCCACACTCCCCACAGGTGTTCTTTATTGCAGCCTTGTTTCTGAATGTCACATCTAATGTCTTCCTGCGGCTTTTAATGGGGTTTTCTGTGATGGTTGAAATTTGGATACCCTGTATTGAGAATCACACCACAACTCTCACCTTCATCTGCATTTGATGCATGATGCATGATTTCATGATCTCTATTATCTTGGCTTATGAGACATCTTGGCCCACCTCATCAGCCTCTCCAGCCCCTTCAGGATCCACCTAGCTCCTGGCACTCTGCTTACTGCCAGGAAATCTATAAAGGCTCGGATAGGGGGTTGGCTGATTCCAGATCCAGATTTTGGGCCTCGACACTCCAGCTCTGCCAATTTAACCAAATGTTCAGTGCGGGGTTAAACAAGATGCCAACCTCCAGTCTGAACCAGTGTGATATTAGATCATAAAGTTCAAATCAGATTTCACCACTCTCGCTAATTAGTCTTGTTTTTCTTCCTCATTTTACCGTTCTGTTGTGGTCTGTCCTTCTGTTTTCAAGGAGAAAATATTTTTGAATGGATTTTTACTGAAAAGCAATTTTTACAAAGCACAGTTGTCCTGCAAAGTATCTGCATTTAAGGGATATGACATGAGAAAGATGAAACCATTAACCCACCCCCAAAATCGAAACTACACAACACTAAAATTGCATTAATTTTAAAGCAACCATAGAAAAAGACAACTTCTTCCAAACCACAATAATGCAGCATAACTAACATTACAATATGCACAGCCCTTTCCCTATTTTTTTCCAATGTACTTCCACACTCATGCAGACAGTAGTTATTGTGTACCCCTGAATATTGAAACTTGCATCTGAGCCTGATTTGATTCCACAAGGATCATATATTTTAATTGGATTCTTAATTATTCAATAGGATCAGATCAATACCAATGTTGTTTAAAGTGCTCCAGAATTGTTTCAGTGGTAGTGTGCTATACTCCCTTTGTTTATAATAATGACACAACTTGTCTCTAATGTTTTTTCATGTGATTGTTTTTGCAGTCACTGAAACGGATCAAGCGTTCTGATCGCCGAGGTGCAGAGTCGGTGACGGAGGAAAAATTCACAGTTCTATTTGAGTCACAGTTCAGTGTCGGGGGAAATGAGCTGGTCTTTCATGTCAAAGTAACAAGATTAATTTTCTTGTGCATTAAATAGTAGCTAAATAACTCTGGGTATCTTGTTTACTGAATATTGATGAAATAGTAATAAGCTGCAGCTATCTATTCCTGATTGTAGACTTTGAATACCACCTAGCATTTATCTGGATTGTGTGATTTGATTGACAAATGAGCCAAAAAGACTATTCCTATTGAATTGATACCTTTTGCTCTTTCTGGGCTTCTAACCTGCAGACTTTATCACTGCCTGTGGTAGTGATTGTTCATGGCAGTCAGGACAACAATGCCACAGCAACAGTCCTATGGGACAACGCCTTTGCTGAACCTGTAAGTTTACTGTTTCCATTGTGGCCTTTAATGGTTAACCGTATCAAGTACTAATTCCCTCTAAATGAACGAGTCAAAGCTCTGTGTCCTGCTAATAGGAATTGTGTGTATCCAAAGCTTGATATTGTATCATTCTTATTCCCTGCCATTGAGTTACATTTTTGCCTTAAAATGATTCAGAGCCCATCAGTGAGCCTCGCAGTTGGATTGTACGATCTATTTCTTAATCACCATGAGCAAGTTACAGTGGAAATGCACTGGTTCTTCCTGTTTTAGTAAGATTTTCTGGCCTCTTTTTTCCTCAATGACTGGGTTGCAAGTGGCCTATGGTTAGGTGGTTAGGATGCATACCATATATGCCAACATCCATAGATGAGTTCCTAGACAGCAAATCTTGGGTCTTGTCTCTGTCAAAACTTTTAACAATGTTGATCCATTTGTCCATTAATTGTTCAGTGAATGCATTAACCCTAGAACACTAATTAATGTTGGGTGTTACTGCTGTCTGATGGTACTTTCACACCAACAACATTTAGTGCGCACTAATCGTGTTTGGTCCCTTGGTTTCGTTGTCGGAGTGAATGCAACTTTTGGTATGCACCAAATCAGCCGGTAGAGACCTTGCTGAAGGGGTGGTCTCGATCCGCTCCATCTCCCTAATTTTGGTGTGTTTCCTTTGGTGTGAAGGCAACCTAAATAATTTTGACCTGAACGGTCTAGTTTTAATGCGTTGTGGTTATTGGGGATACTGAATTGTGGGCAAAATTATTCATTTTATTTCCTGCTGATCCCATGGTTGACCCATGTGTTTATTCATAGCGGCTCGAGATGTAAAAAAACAAAACCCAAAACACGTCAAACTGCGGAGAAACGTGGGCTCGTGAGGAGATAAATGCCTCATAGATATTTAGTTGGATGAGTACATTAAGGAACAACTTTCCACGACCCATAAAAACAGCGACATTTATGCGCTATTCACCTAAGGGAGGAAGGCTATCTGCGGACAGTAGAACAATACCGTGTTAAACATTGCTGGAGGAGGGCACGTCTCTTCTCTCTGAAGTGGCATGCAATGCGCCTTTGGCCACTCCAATGCATCACTAGGTTAGGGTTAGGGTCACAGCCGCGATTCATGTTCGAACTGAATTGTTTGCAGAAAATTATGGAGGACCAAAAGGGACAGAATGAAATATATAAATAAATCTTTAAATAATTACTTAAATGTGTAATTAATTAAAATACCAGTTGCAATACCATGCAATATAAAAATGTATATAATTATTTCACAATGTATTGAATTATTTCATGGTCTTGTGTTGCAGTGCTTCATGAATTTTTATCTGTCAAACTCTACCATCAAAGTCAGTGGGCGGGGCTAAGGCAAATCGTGCCTACTTGATTGCTAAACCTAACCCTGGAAGTCTTTGAAAACATTGTGGGTACGGACTATGTGCTTCAACTTTCTCTGGAGTGGATGAAAGACATTTTAGACCTTGCAGAGTATGTGGAAGTGAGACCTGCTGACCCAGAGCATGTAGCGTGTAAAGCAGAGGAATTTACTGACGTTGTTACCATAATTTCCGCACTTTCCGACCAAGATAATGGCCTTTTGGGTAACGGACATGACTGTAATAAGAAAAGCTGGGATCTGTGCCCCTTAGGCTTTTATTTTTTGGAAATTTTGTAGACTATGAACTGCCGGTATCTGAACTGCCCTGTTTCTTTTTTACCTCAGGGAAGGGTACCATTTATTGTGCCAGACAAGGTACTGTGGCCCCAGCTGTGTGAGGCCCTTGATATGAAGTACAAGGCAGAGATGCACAGTGGGCGTGGCTTGTCAGAGGACAACCTTGTGTTCTTGGCGCAGAAGGCTTTTACAAGCAGCAGCAACAACCCCGAGGACTACCGCAACATGACCATATCCTGGGCTCAATTTAACCGGGTGAGCCCAGCATTTAAAGATCTGGTTTGGTGAATCAGAGTTTCCATGCTCATTTGATGGAACACAATTACTTTGTACAGGAGAGTTTACCTGGACGCAACTTCACCTTCTGGCAGTGGTTTGATGGAGTTGTGGAACTCATGAAGAAACATCTCAAGCCTCACTGGAATGATGGGTAATTTTGACTATTTTATTCCCAAGAAAATTATTTTATAATAAGTAAGACAACTATTTATAATCAAGTTAGAATGAGAGAAAAAAACGTAAGAGTTAAAATATATATTTTGTAATGTAAGGTGGTACAGTGTTGAATTACGTTTATGGTTATGAGATCCGGTCAACCCGTTGGATAAACATTCCCTTCACATACACTTGGGGCTCTGTCCTGGGGCCCCTACACTTCATTATCTAGCTCCTTCCCCTCTGCAATATCTTTTGCAAATTCAACATTCATTTTCACTGCTATGCTGATGACATCCAACTCTACCTCACCACCTCACCCTTGTCCTCTTGCCCACCCACCTCCCTCACTGACTGCATCTCTGAAATAAAAACATTCCTGGTTCACCCAAAACTTCCTTAAACTAAACAGTAATAAAACTGACGTTCTCTTCATTGGCACCAAATCCACCTTATCCAAAACCAACAGTTTTTCTCTCACCATTGACAACTCCACTGTTTCACCTTCCCCCCAAGGTAAGAGCCTGGGTGTCATTTTGTACAGCACACTATCTTTTCAATCCCACATCAATAACATCACCCGGTCTGCCTATTTCCATCTATGAAACATCAATCGCCTCCGCCCCTCCCTTACCCCCCACACTGCTGCGATCCTTGTGCACAGCCTCGTCACTTCCCGCTTGGACTATTGCAACTTCCTCCTCTTCGGCCTCCCTCATAATTCCCTCCATAAACTTCAACTGGTCCAGAATCAAGCTGCCCGCATCATAACTCGGACCCCCTCCATCCACCACATCACTCCTGTCCTCCAACAGCTCCACTGGCTCCTGGTTCAGTTCCGCATCCAGTTCAAAGTCCTCCTGCTTACATTCAAGGCCATCCACAACCTTGCCCCCCCCCTTATTTGTCTGATCTCCTCCACTTCCCCACTCCCTCCAAAACCCTAAGATCCTCTTCCTCCATTCAACTGGCTGTCCCCTACACGTCTCAACAACATGGGCATTCAGCTGCTCTGCTCCCCTTCTCTGGAACTCATTACCACCCCAACTTCGAAACATTGAGTCTTTCACACAATTCAAATCACAGCTCAAACCCCATCTGTTCAAGACTGCTCATCATATTTAATTTCATTCCTCTGCCTCCTTCTGTTGTTTTTATTTTTAATTTTATTGATGCTGTTTTTAAATCTGCACTAATGTTAACTAAACAGTGACCTTGATTGTCAAGAAAGGCGCCTTTAAATAAAATTTATTATTATTATTATTATCATTATTACATAGCTTCTTCTGGAGATGCTACAAGCTCCATACAACCTTTTGATTAATTGTACTCACACATCTTAAACCAGGGGTCTCCAACTCCGGTCCTGGAGAGCTACTGTCTGCATGTTTTAGATGTTAGATGATGAGCCACTCATTTGAATCAGGTGTGTTGTAACAGGAAACATCTAAAATATGCAGGACAGTAGCTCTCCAGGACCAGGGTTGGAGACCTCTGCCTTAAACATTACTAATAGATTGTATATTGCATTTTTTATGATATGGATGCGCAGCTGAGTTAAGAAACTCAGAGGAGGCAAAAACCTCAACTAAATATAACTAACTATAAGTAAAGGGGAGTTAAATAATGATAAATCAAAATCTTGGGATGCACTGCCTCTTTAGTCAGAAGTGTGTAATGTTGTGAACAGCTTCTGAAATTGTCTAATTTGATGTTTATTGAACAGAAACAAGGAGATCAGATTTGTAGAAGGAATTTACACTTTTCTCTTTCTACAAGTATATGTGTGAGTAAGTGTTGCTCACGTTGTGAGCTAGTACATTAAAAGCATACTATATTTCTGTCTGCGCTGTGTTTGCAGGGCAATCCTGGGCTTTGTAAACAAGCAGCAGGCCCAGGACATGTTGCTGTCCAAACCCAATGGCACCTTCCTGCTCCGATTTAGTGACTCTGAGATTGGAGGCATCACCATAGCCTGGGTGGCTGAGAATCCCAACAAACCAGGTCCTGAATTACTTTAGAATTAGATTGATGTGTTGGACAATTAATTCTAATGTCAGTAGAATATCATAAAGGTGATTTATGCATTCATGCACTAGTCAGTACACAGGTCTACTTTATTTCTACAGTAATTTCCTGCATTGGTTAATACAGAGATCATAACCTGTGGTAGCTCTTGTCTTTGAGCAGGTGAGAGGTTGGTTTGGAATCTTTTGCCTTACACAACCAAGGACTTCTCCATACGCTCCCTGGCTGACCGCATAAGTGACCTGAATCACCTTCTCTTTCTCTACCCTGACCGGCCCAAAGATGAGGTTTTTGCCAAGTACTACACACCTCCACTGTGTAAGTATCAGCTATGCTAACTTCTCCTCCAATCTTTACATCACTTGTATAAGATAAATACATCAAAATCAAAAAACAAAACAAATTTGTCATAGCAGCATTTTTAATTATTCAAAACTCACTTCATGATTCACATTTCTCTCGCAGCAAAAGCAGTGGATGGATATGTAAAACCCCAGATAAAACAAGTTGTGCCCGAGTAAGTTGTTGTCTCTCTCTCTCTCACACACACACACACACACACACACATACACACACAAATCTGACAGTAGTGAACTAATTGCTAGTCCCTGATGGTTAGTCTGCATTTGGTGGGAGACTCACTAAGGTGATGAGGTTTGTCATCCATCTAAGACACTCACCATCTAGATGTTTCTTGCCTGTAATGTTAAGTATGACTGTGTTCATGTTGAATGTTGCTATCATTGTGTAAAATTAATTTTTAACCTGTCTTTTGTTGAATTGCATGACATATCCACACATTTTGATTGAATTGTGATTGGAAAAAAAACAGGCAATTAAACAACAATTAGGTTGTAGTCAGTTTAATCGTCTCATAAATGCCTTGATGAAGTAATGTGTGGCACATGTCTCTGGGAGGTTTACCACGCAAAACCCGGAGCCCACTGGAGGAACTCCTTCATTCATGGACCAGACAGCTTCTCCCTCTGTGAACCACCCCAACAACTTTGGGGTTTACCCTGCAATGTAAGCACGCACTTTACGTCACACATACATTGTGAGTGTGCATTTTCACTTCACTGATGAGAGCACTTACTTATTACACTTGGTTTGGTTAATGGTGCCAAACTGCCTTTTGTTAGCTTTGGAAGAGGCTGCATTAACAGTCACTAACAGGTCAGCAGTATCGCCTTGGGTATTTCTTGACTCTGGTTCTGATAATCAAATGATGTAAAAAGTCCACCAGGTTTACATGTAATTTGTCGCCACTCAGAAGATACATACATTAAGACCAGACCTTCTATCTGTTCAGCACAGTGCTGTTAAAGCAAAAACAATATAACTGCATTTTGCTGTGGGTTGAAAGAGTGAACTGCAATCCTGAGATAGATTTTAAAAATACACTTGTGTGCAACACATCAAATTGTCTTTCAGTGAAGCTCTGACAGTGACAGGAGTGCCAACCCATGTAAAAGTCCATGCACTATGCACAGCAGCTACAGTTCAGACAGCTGTTCACAGAAGCATAAAAGCTTAAGGAGCACATCACCTACTACTTACTCAGCAGCGAGAAGCAGATAAATGTAGTTGGTGACCAACTGGTGAACATAATGAAGCCTGATACCTTTCTAAGGAGAGACCAAAAACAGCTGAAATCTTGAATTTTGGATTTAGAAACCAAAGATGAATGCCAATAATAAATGATGGATCATATTTGTCTTAATTGTGATATGTTTGAATGAGCAAATGTTGTCTGAAAAGTTTGTTAAATGAGCATAAGTGTTGATGACTTGTGGGTGTCTTGCAAACAACTTTCGCTACCAAGATGCATGTATAAATGTGTTCAGAAAGTTTCAATGTTGTACAAACAGATGTATATATCATTTCTGTACATGAGAACAGGGCTCTAAATTAACAACCATCAACCCACCAAATGTGGGTTAAAATTCACTTTGGTGTGGACCAATAGAAAGTTACTGGCCAGTTTGGTGGGTGACAATGTATGAATGAATGAAACAGTCATTTTGGGTTGAGTCACTGAAAGCTGTCTGTCTCTACAACTCCTGGCAGTAGTACTAATCTTATATTTCCCATAAACCCTATACCATGACATATTATACGTTGATTGGCTGTCTGCAAGAATGAGAAGGCTGCCAGCATGAAATAAGCGAAATTTGCCAGCCACACTGACAGGTGATCAAAAAAATTTATAGCCCTGCATAGGAATATAATATAGTGCTAGAGGGGGTCTAAACAAAGTCAACAACTGTGAGACACAGTTTTGTGTTTTAGCTCAATGTTTAATAGACAGCCTCTATAAGGTGGAGCTGAGGTAGAGTAAAGGGGCAAATCTGCCTTGCTCTGAACTCTGTCGGGCAGGTACAGTGACCTGCCCGACCTTTAACCTGCTTTATCTTCTTTTTTTTCTCTAAGTTGGGCCATCACTTAAAAAAATAAACATCATCTTTATTCAAAAACACTTGAAACTAGACACTGAGACCATTAACTCATTAGGATAACATTCACTGTTGTAATATATCAAGTCTGAATAGCAACGTTTTCACATAGACTCCTTTTTAGAACAGGCAGTGTCCACCCCTGATAATCATTAGAATGAAGGTCTCAGACACTTGAGCATTGCAATTACCATTAAGTTATACCCATTTTTAATAAACATTCAAATGATCAGCTAATCATCAAGATCCGCTGAGGTATTATAAGGTGCCACTCATTTGAATCGGGTATGTTGGAGCAGTGAAACATCTAAAACATGCAGGGCAGTAGCTCTCCAGGGCCGGAGCTGGTGACCCCTGTTTATTTTAACAAATCTAGTTAGTTTTTCAATGAACCTCCTTGAAAATTTGTTTCTACTTTTGTCTTCTCAGTAGTGACACCATGTTGGATGCAGATGGAGACTTTGACCTGGAAGACACGATGGATGTGGCCCGTCATGTGGAGGAGCTGCTTCGCAGGCCCATGGCCAACCAGTGGAGCAGCCAGCAGTCGTGAACCTGAAACATGAACCTGCTGCCCACCTTCAGGTCTTCTCCATCTTATCCAAAATCTCACACACACACATACACACACACATGCACCTATGATTCTGTCGGGATTGCAGTGACGGCAGTCCCTCTAGCCACATAACATTCATTATTCATCCAAAACCACAGGAGTTTTGCAAGAGAACAGGCCTGGTAATAGAAAGCTGGTTAGTTGTCTATAAATACAGTAAACTTGCTTTCATGAGTCAGTGTTAATAGCATGTTAATAGAGACTGTTAATTTCCTTTCTGGTTTCTCTGAGTTTCTCAGAGCAGTTATGTGGAACTGGTTCAGAGCAAATTTATGGACTACAGTGAGTTTTTATTTAAGCTTTGCATTCATATGTGCCTGATGAGCTTTTAGCCGTCAATGCGAAACTAAAAGATTGTTTCTCTTTTCTATCTACACAGCCAACATTGATTAATGCGGGTAAATGCTGGCAAATTTATTTTTTATTATTTTTTTTTTTATAGAATGTGTACATCAGTAATGTTATTATAATGAAAATTCTTAGGGAAAAAAGTAAGCCTTAAAGTGAGACTATGTAACTATAGCTGAACATCAGTCACTGTGAAAACCACAAGTACATACAGGAAGGAATTTCATTTCCTCTTCCACAATTTCTGCCGAGTCAAGAGGTGGGGAAACAAGCAGAAATGAAATGAGTAGCTGAATCCACTCATAAGGTAGTGCTTATGAGTTGATGTAGCTGTAATATGGTTTAAAACCTGTGCTTTCAGAAACAAATATACTTGCTGTGTCATCATCATTTGTAAAATTTATTTCCCAATATAGGCAATTTTAAATCCCGATACAATATTTTTCTTAAAATTACATATATATATATATATATATATATACATATACACGAAATGAATGGAAATTTCTTTTATCTTTTTGCCTTTTATCTATAAAATGCACTTGTTTGATGTGCTTTTTTTCTTTCCATCACTTTGTGGTTTTGAAGTAATGGTAGTGCTTTGATGCATTTTAAGGCTGTCTCTGTACTGTTCTTCATGCCGTGTCTTTAAGTGATAGAAAAGATAAGACATGTTCAAGTCACTAGTAACAACTTGTTGGCAGCATGTTTTGTAGATTACCATTGTCTGATTGGTGTTTGACTTTTCGAATCCAAACCATGGTGTTCTGGTACCCCCTTTTCGGCACCAATTTTCTGTTGGTTCTATTTCCAGTGTGCTCTCTGCCTCTGCTATGCTGTCTACAGCCATGCTCCCCTAGCAGTGATGTAAAAAAGCTACTGCAAAGCAGTAACGTTGTTCTTGTTACATTAGCCCAGCTAACCCAGTAGCCCACGTATAAAAAAATGGCGATACAAACAGGATTATAGGGATTATATCATAAGGTAGACATTTTTTATATTGCACTACAATATATATCATAGTGTCGCATAGCACTACTGGTTCACCAATAGAAAAGATAAAACATTTTTTTGGTCACTTTAAAAATATTAATGGCACTCAGGCTGTCAAGGGATTAAATGCTGATTAAACACAGAATAGCTGTGGATTAATCGTCGTAATCACCATTCTTGTTATGACTAAAAAATTAATATTTTCTCTGTATATTGTTTGAACAGAAAGATAAATGATAGGAGATGGATGTATATTTTTTTAAATTTGTTTTTTATTTGACATCCAAACGAAGAGTAATTTTATAGTAAATATAGGATGGGCGTATTGATGAAACTTCAACATTGTTATAGTCGTAAAGCAGTTCTCACCAATTTATCGTGAGTGGGAATTAAAGAAAATCACTTAATAAACTTGCCTTACGAAGTGTAATAGGTCTGAAGGAACACAACTCCATGTTTGTGCAGTTTAAAAGATAACAGATCAGATTTTTACTATATGATGTAGAGTATATTAAAAGTATGGTGTGATACATTATTCTGTTATCAAATACACTGTCAATAGTAAGTGATATTTCTGAAATGAACTGAACTGTAAAGTAACAAAGCTGAAACCATTTTCTGTATTACTCTTTCCTGAGAATAATTAGTGTTTGGCGGTATCATGCTTAGTTACATCTCATGCACTTCATCATAATTATTTTGACACAGCAATCAGCTTCAACCCAACGCACAGTTTTGGTTTAACTGTTCTAAACCTCAGGCAACCTAATCAGACATCACTGGTAAAGCACAGAGCTAACATTTGCCACAGTAAGCTAGTGGCCAAAACAGAGTCCTAGCCTGAAACCTTTGGAATTACGTTTTTACAGAGGGTGGTTTGTTTTATTTGAAATGTTACATAGTCTGACCTTAAGAGGTGAAAATTGGTTTTTACTTTTGTCTTTGTATAATTTTTTTATGGTATTTTTATTAATTGCTTCTATTATAGCAGTTCTGATGTTTTTGTGCTATACTAATATCCAGCAAAATGATCAAAAGGTCTCAAGTGGTCACAAAATCATTAACTGATTGTCTTGCTGTGAGACTGACTGACATGATCTGTCAAACGTAAAATAATGAATGTATTGGACAATGTTTCTGTACTTCATTGTACCAAACACAGATGCAGTCTGTAGTTAGTAAATGCTCAGGACCTTGCTGAGGGATTGTCCAATATTTTATAGGTCAATAACATTGATTTAAAACAAATGCAGGGACAAAGATTTTTACCAAGTGAACAGAGCAGTCAACTGTAGTAATTAATGTTTCCTGACATGAGCCTAACACATACAGAGATATTACTTGTCATTTGTTATTTATGCTGTTCTTTGCTATTTAAAGACTCACTCTGATTTCACTCTCAGTGCAGCACACAGGATATCAGATGATTTTTGTTTTTTTGAAACAATTTTTCTGATGCTGTTTTCAGTCTAAGCCCCCTTTAGCTCACATAACTAAATGCTACATTTCATTGTAGGGAAAGCTAACTATTAATGTTCCGTTCCTTCAAAATTTTATTGAACTTTAACATGTTTAATATTCCTTGTGCACAGTTTTTGTTTCTTGACTTGTAGCACTCAGAGCATGTGTCTCCATCAAATCAAAATCAAATCAAATCAGATTTATTTGTATAGCGCCAAATCATAACAAAGTTACATCAAGGCACTTTACATATAGAGCAGGTCTAGACCAAACTCTTTATAAATTTATTTAAAGAGACCCAACAGATCCCCCGATGAGCAAGCACTTGGCAACAGTGGCAAGGAAAAACTTCCTTTAAGAGGCAGAAACCTCGAGCAGAACCAGGCTCAGGGGGGGCGGCCATCTGCCTCGACCGGTTGGGTTGAGAGAGAGAGAGAGAGAGAGACAGGCAGGCAGGCATTGGAGGGGGGGGGGTGTAGGCAGGAACATGTTGTTGCATGAAGTTCATGGAGTTGAGCTGTAATACAGAATTCATGCTATATGGGACCAGCAGGTGTTGCAGGAACATGGGATGGAGATGAGTCACCACCTGCAGGATGAGGACCACCTGCAGCCTCCATAAGGCTGAATAGCCAAGAATCAGTTTCCATTTAACAAATTTTTAAGTCCTGAGAGAAACAGGACACTGACAGTTAATCAGGATTTGTCAGAATCACCTTAGGTGACCATTGTGTTGTTCCATTAGCAACTCACTGTATCAGGTGCTTGATACCATGTCTGGTATCATGTCTGTCCAAGTCCTAAGTAAGCTTGACTTGGCATTTGTGTGTCTGAACTAGACTGAAACCTTAAGCTGAAAAAATACGATTCTAAACGCAACTTTGTCACATATGACAAACTTGCACACAGTTGCACCAGAGTCAGCTCTTAAATATATATATAAAAAAAAACAAACAAACAAACAAACAAAAAAAAAAACACACACACACACAAAACCCAAAAACCTACTCATCTTTGTGGAAGTGGGACTGTGGGCATTTACATTGAAGAATTAATCTTCTAATTTTAAATACACGTAGTAAAAAGGAGTCTTGCTTGTATGTGCTGTCTTACAAGCTATGTTGGTAAGCTGTCTATGGAATGCTCATACCTCACACTTAGGGTTAGGGTTAACTGTTAAATTGTATTACTTTTTCTAGTCTTCAGCCAGAATAATTAGGCTGCAGCTAGCAATTATTTTTATAATTAACTTCACATAGCCTGCAAACTATTAAGATTACTATGACATTTGAAATGTTTGACCTATAGAAACGTTTGCATTGTTTGATACACTAATGGTGGATATAAAGTAAGATGTCTACACACTCCTGTTAAAATGGCAGGTTTTTCTGATGTAAGAAAAAGAGAGAGAGACCAAGATAATAATTTCTGAAAATTTTCCATCTTTGTTGTGGCCCTGTAACTTGTCAAACTTGAGTGAAAAGCAAACTGAAATCTTTTAGGGGGGAAAATACAAAATAAAAAACATATAATAATATGGTTACATAAATATGCAAACGCATAAACTAAGACCATTTGATTTTATTACAGTTCTCAAATTCTTTGGGTAGAAGTCTATCAGCATGGCACATCTTGGCTTGGCAATATTTGCCCACTCTTCTCTGCAGAAGTGCTCCAAAGCTGTCAGATTGTGAGGCCATGTCCTACGCACAAGCACTCTTTTGTTGATTTGGATATACAGTGCCAGTCAAAAGTTTGGACACACTTTCCCATTTAACTGAAGAGGACTGGTAGTTGGAACTGTTCATAGTTCCCTCCACTTTGACTAAAGCCCCAGTTGCAGCTGAAGTGCGATAAAGCTGAGGAAGTGTTGTTTTTGCACCAAACTCTTGTGATTATGGCCAAAATATTCTAACCTTGTTTAATCAGACCCTAAAACATTTTCTCACATGAGATTTCATTTATGTTTTTGCCTTTTTGGAGAAAAAGCTTCCATGTTGCCATCCTACCTGCCAATGGTTCTGTAGTCCTGTTTGCAGCCTCCCTTACCAGTTTTCTTCTTGTCTTCTCGTTTATTTTGGAGGGATGTGCCGTTCTTGGCAATGTCACTGTTATGGGATATTTTTCTTCACTTGATGGTTTTATGGTGTATCTAAAGCCTTGGAAATTATTTTGCAACCTTCTCCTGACTGACACCTTTCAATAACGAGCTCTCTCTAATGCTTTGGAAACTCTCTGTGTTGCTTTCGCAATAAAACAGAACTAAGATGATGTCAGAAAATCCCCAAAAAATGTATTTGGGATTAATTAAGATGAGACAGCAGGTTGGTACTGACCACTATATAGATTGGTTAATTCTGAACACAGCTGCATACCCCAACTATTAGAAGGTGCGCAGACCTGTGCAACCACATTATTTGTATTTCTTCTTTTTTTCCCCTAAAAGATGTTTGTTCGTTTTTCAATTAAGTTGTACAGGTTATGGGTCACATTAAAAGTGTAAAAAATTCTGAAAGTATTGTCCTGTCGCCTAGGATTTTTGTAGGCATGTGTAGAATTTTTATATTCACTGTAAGCATGAAAATGGACTGAAGCAATTGATCTATTATCAAAATAATTGATTAATTTCTACTCAAGCTATGAAATGATTATTGCACCTCCACAGCTCACAGATCAGTGCTTATCATGTGACCAGCGATTGCTTCTTTAATCGAATCAACCTCAGCTGGATTCTGTTAAACTGCGCACACATGATTGTAAAGACATCAAGTATAATTCTCAGTTATCATGAAAAGTAATTATCTTTTCTGTGGAGATACAGAAGCTGTGTCCCAATTCATTTTTTTAGGGTAATGTGATCTATGAAGGTTTGGTCCTTTGTAGATGTTGTGCATTTGAAATGGACGACCTCGCCCATTTCAGCAGCTGACCTTCATTGTGAAGTGTGGCCTAGTGACCTTAGCAACGTGTTATTTTTGCACAGTGTTGAAGCTTAAATGCCCATGTTTTCATATTTTTACCCTCAACCCAATTTTTCTTAAAAATTTACTTTTGAAGCTCTCATAATTTTCATTATTAACAGGCAGTGACAGTTGGATTGGACAATGAAGGATTCACCCATTGCAGCCTTGGAACACAAAGATAGAAGTCTTTGAAAAATGGACAATCTGGTTGCAATCAGTTTTCAAATGCAGCAGATGAAGGATACAGGCCCTGGACTGGTACACAGCTAGATGTGCTGAAGGTGTCTGTGTCTTATTGATTTTTAACTGACAACACTGTCCATAGAGGATATGTTAAAGTTTGTCATTGACACTGCACTGCTACTAGCCTCAATCAAGGAATGTTAAATGTTTTCACCCAAAGTAGGTATACCTCAGGAAAAGTCACTGAAATAAAGTAAAAGGAGTCCAAATAAACCAAATAACACCCGTTGACTCGAGTGGAGATGCTTTTCTAAATTTCATGCTACTTTTGCTTTCTGTTACACTTATAGTTGGCTTCTTAAGTTAGTTAAAAGTTGAAACAGATTTAAATTATATTCTAAATCAAAAGAAAACAAGCACTTTGTCACTGACACCAGCAGTTGTCTTGTGTTTTTAATGATGTAGAACTCCAGTATGTCCTTTAATCAACTTAATGTTTGTGGATAGATGCTGCAGCCATGTTTGTTGGCTTCTGTACTGTCTGTGGTATGTTTGGAGATTGATTTGCTTCTATTTGTCCTACTCGTTGCTCTAAGTCCTTTTTTTTTTTTTTTTTGACTTAGGGACAAGAAAATAAATGTTATTTTTAAATCAACCAAATTACATTGTCTTTAATTGTCATTGACTTGTGTTTAGTACTGCATTTAACTGTCAAATCATATGTTGACGGGTTTGAGCATGTCATGTGTCCATCCCTCTGTGTAGATTCTCAATCATCCAGATGAGTTCTCTGAGGAAGTTGTAATTTAAAAGGTAGGGCAACTTGTCTCAGTAGTTGATTGTTGTGCACTAGTAGTGGTAATTTGGAGATTGGAAATTAATATCAATGATTATGAAACTGATTGATATCTAGAATTATTTACTATTAGTAGTAAATTTCGGGGCACCACCCTGTTACCAGGGACCAGTGTCCAAATTAGCAAAATCAGTATCAAGTCTCAAAACCGTTAACAGAAAGAGTAAATCCGAGCACTGGCCTTTATAAATCCAGCAATTGTCACAACTATAGCCACAACAGTCACAAACAACGACGGTTTAACATATAACGATTTATTCACAGCAATAATTATTCAAAATAACATCACTCTGGATAAATGGCTGTTCCGCACTTGTCGGAGCCAAGATGGTGACGGAGTGCCGTCGAATAAGCACCCGCCGGAGCCAAGATGGCGACTGGTTGCCGCGTGTGGATGTGTGTGAGGGGAGGAAAAGGAAGGAGAAAGAGCTGGCGGACGACGTCACCACAGTTGATTTTTACAATATCACTACACAATGGCCGAGCCGGCGAACGGAGTTCACGAGTCGAGTATTGGTCCTTCAACTAGTGATATTGCGCAATCACCGATCACGTGAAGGCCTACCAGAGATCTGTAGCACCAATTACTTTTGCAATTTATGGGATTTAGGGGAAGGAAAACAAAATAAAGCAAACGGATAAACTGAATCCCAAATAAACAAAAGACACGATGAAACAAAATGCAATGCACATTATTCTAATTGTCTCTGCCCAGACGAGCCTCTAACTTTGGCTGCTCCGGTCCTCTGGAGTGAGAGAGTTAAAAAGAGAGAGATCAGTTCCGAGGGTCCGCGACGCGTTCTTCAGCTCGGTCGAGCGGTCTTTGTTATCCGCAGACAACGGCGACGTGCTGAATCCCTCGGCGGCAGCGGGGAAGACCACGGAAGATGATTGTTCTTTGTTAGCTCCAGCTAACAAAGTTTGCGTACCGGTCTTCTCAGCACGTGGATCAGCTGATCGCGCGGCGGTCAGTGCTGAGTTTGAGGAGGGAAAAGAAAACAAACAAAAAAGGAGAAAACAGCGGTCTACACTCGTCCCGCGAGTTGAAGACTGTGACCTAGGATTTTGTGGTGGCAGGATCCAAATGTTTAGTGCTGCTCCCTTCGGCGACCCGGTTGAGACGAAAGCTGGGACAGCTCTCTACTCCAACTGGGGCACGGGGAAAAGCGATGATGGAGAGCCACTGAGCCTCTTTGTTACCTGTTTGACGTCACCGGGGACACTCTTGTACACAAACTGCCAGAGCGAACTGTATGTTGTTTCCAGAATCCGTAGACACTGATTTGTCTTGATGGTGACTAATTATACTATGAAAAGGTGAGAGTTATCCATAGTACAGACATCAAGAGAGCCCCATGCCCAGCAGATCAGTGCCAACCCTCTGTGTCAACAGGAACTTTTGATATCACAGAGCAGCCTGTACAAGCCAACAGGCTCTGGAAGGCAAGAAGGCATTGGCCTGAGACATGGACTGCTGGGGAGTAGAGAAACCAGGCTCAGACCTGTGATGGGTAAAATCTAATGCATAAACAAAGCTGCAAAGGGCTACTGAAGACTGGCAATGAACTTAACGAATCAAGTCCTCTTCTACAATAAGAATATAATACGACTTGTCCTCTTAAATTCTGTCAATACCTTGAAGTGGTCTACTCCACGTCTTCACAGACATATAGGTTTAAGATGAATATATTTCCAGTGGCATATTATTCCACTTGTATTGCTCTAGTTAGTATTTTAGCAGAGGGGCACCGTCAGTTAAGAGAGATGCTTCGGATTGTTAAAGGTAAAGGAGCCCCCAATTACCCCTCCTAATGGCACTAATGACAACAATAAAGCCCCCTCAATGCACTATACAATGTGCAATGTGAGCATTTCATAATGGCCTGCATGTGAGGCATTTAGGGAACATCTGTAAATTGTACCTCTGCAAAGGTTCTTGCTTTACATGGAGCCTCAGCAGTGCACGTATGTGTGATTTTACGCCGCAACGTCCACAGATCTTGTCTGCCTATAATTGTAGAACATTTGAATTATGTTTGCTAGATTTACATAAACACATCAATTGTTGAACATGGATTATTGCCCTTTTCTGTTTAATTAGTGCCAAAGGACATAACCTTTGTCGAACTGAACAGATGGCATGAAGAACACATGATCTTTTAAAAACAGACATGACATGTAATTCAAAATGCCTTTCAAAACATGCAATCATTTCATGGGTTTGAACAAAATAGAGAAAAACTTTGCTGCTTTCAAAATAATCAGAAATGTTTCATACTTTATGGTAAATTGTGAGCCAGTTTGTCTAAATAAATTGCAGATATAATTCAGATGTGACTCAGTGTAGAAATGTGGTTGTTTTTTTGTTTTTTACATTTTTTATGGTCATTTCCAAAAATAGAAAAACCTATACCAAAACTGACTTAACATTTATCTCTGTGAAGAGATAAAAATAACAAAGATGCTCAGAGAACTGCAGTAAAGTAAAATCAGTTACATGAATACATTCTAAGAATAAATGGATTTTGACTGATCACAGTTTTAAATTTTGTGTTATGGCTTGAACCATAATGCAGGACAAACAAAAAGTTGACATTTCATAATTTAAAAGCAGGAAAATATAAACAGAAAGTGAAATCAAGGAATGGGTGGTGGTCAGCACATCAAACAGAACCAGGTAAGTGATAAAAAAAAATGATGGACAGTGGAATTGATCAGTGTATACTGGGAAATAAGGAGCAGTTTAGCATTTGTGTGGGGAAGAATCAGGTGGTAGGGAGGTGATTGGATTAGAATTCCTGAGGATTCTTAACTTGGTTGAAATTCTGCTAACACAAAGTAAAAAGACCAAATTTTCTGAAACTACAGAAATCTCAAAATATTTAAGCAAAAAGTCCAAATACCTCAAAACTCCAAACAATACGTTTACGTCATTTCACTGCAGGTAGATTTTCACAGATTTTAAATTATAGTAAATATATAATCACAGTCTGTGAAAATAAAACATTTGATCGGTTAGTAGGTCATGCTAAAAGGAAGCTTTCTTTTACTAAATATCATGTCTCAAGAGAATGCAGAAAAACTCGTAAATGCATTTGTTACCTCTAGATTGTAATTCATTACTATCAGGATGTCTCAACAATTCTCCGAAAAGTTTTTGGTTGATCCAGAATGCTGCTGCATGAACACCAACAATAACTACATAAAGAGATTTCACAAATTTCTCCTGTCTTATCTTCTCCTCATTGGCTCCCAGTAAGATTCATAATAGAATTTAAAATCTCTTTCCTAACATACAAAACTCTGGCTGACCAAGCTCCATCATATCTCAAAGAGCTCATAGTTCCTTATTGTCCCAGGAGGTCACTTTGCTCTCTGGGTGTAGCTTTATTTATGGTTCTAGAGTCTCCAAGAGTAAATCCGTAGGCAGATCTCTCAGCTTTCAGGCTCCTCTTATATTGAACCAGCTCCTACTGTAGTATTGGTCCAGGGAGCAGACTCTACTTTCAAGGTCAGGCTTAAAACCTTCCTCGATGATAAAGACTATAGTTAAATGTGACAGTTTTATTCCTCCTTAGATATGCTGTTATAGACCAAGACTATCAGGGTATACACTGAGCAGCTCTCATTGTCTCTCTCTCAACCCCAGAGGTCAGGGCAGATGGTTCCCATCCCTGAGTATGGTTCTGTCTGCACTTTCTGCCTCTTAAAGGAAGTTTTTCCTTGTGTTAGGTTTTTGTTATGCTTATGCTTTAATTACTTTTATTACACTTATTGCAATTTTGCCCATAAAGAAATGTCAAGTCGTTGATTAAAGAAGGTTAAAAGCATTCATTCCATGGTGCGAAGAACCAACACAAAGAGAGACAAGTCATGACTTAGAAAGGAAATTTCCTGCAGCTTATACCCACACATTCACACACATTCCCTATCTGCTGTATGAATACTGTGAGTCATCTGTGGTTCACTGAGATACTCGATCCCAATATGTCCTTCAAGTTAAGTTAAGTTAAGAGGTACAATGCAGGAAACTGGCGGATGGAGGAATATAACACATACAGCTTAAGAAAGTTCAGCCGCAAGAGACATGAGGCAAAATAGGGAAATAAGAAAGGAGGTTGTGCTTTTCATTGTTTCAGGCAGCCATGCCATTGGATTAGACAGGGTCGTGTACCAAGAGGCTGGAACCCGAACTTCAGCGATCGATCATATTACTGTTTTGAAAGTGTATATTATTCTGTGTAACCTCTATTATGCATCTTTTTTCTGGGAAGTTGGTCAGCCAGGCTGACTGCAATTTTCTGAACAGAAAAGGTCCTTGTACAAGCTTTTTAAACCTCCAATTAAACATTTGATAGGGGAATAGAGCATTTCTTGTGAGTCCTTTGGCAAACAAAAGAACATGCTTACATTTGCCGCTGTCACCGAGTGTTTGCTCATTTAAAGTTTGCTCTCTTTAAATAGCTCAGAGTGCCATAACTCTGCTATGATTTGGTGCTATACAAGTAAATTTGGTCTGACATCACCTGGCAATTTTGTGTTAAGGGAACAAATTCCAATTTTATTTTTAATTAATTCGTCATGCTCTGACTACAGAAATAATCTCAGTTTGTATTCAGAAACTGGACCTTGAAATGAGCTTCCAGGGCTTTGTAAATTAGTGACGTCACACAAAAAAATCTGTTGTTTTTAAATGTTAACTTGCTCTAACACGTGCGTTCCGTTTCAAATGATTCAGCAGGAAAAGGTTATTTTTCCTGCTTTTTATTGCTCCATCACATGACCGCACCTGAAATCAGGTCACTTCCATAATATTACCATCACATGACAGTTTCGTCTCTCCGGCCCCCTCGCGTTTCTGCACGCACCGACTGGCTGCGAGTGAGGCTGGGGGGCGGCACCGCCCGCTCCGATTGGCCGGCAGTGTATCCTTAACGCGGCGCTTCCTGGTTCTCTGCAAGTGGGAGAAACTAAGAAGTTTTTCTGTAAACCTTTGCCACGTTGGGAAAGCCAGACAGTCGACAGAGTGCTCAACATGTTCCCCAGAAGCGGAAGCGTCCTGGCCGTCGCCATCTGCTTTTTGGGTGCCGCACATTGCAGGTTTTCCACCCTCGACAACATTAAACCAGCAGCCGGTGACGGAGTGCAGGGAAGAGCCGTGGACGAGCTGCTGAGGCGCCTTCTCGGCAAGAGGTCGGCGGAGTTTATCGTGTCAGTGAACAGGACCCTTTCCAACGACACCCTGGATGTGTGCGAGCTCAGGTCCGCTAAAAACAATAAGATCGTGGCCACGGGAAGCACTGGGGTGGCTCTGGCCTCCGGCATTTACAATTACCTGAAATATTTCTGCAACTGTCATGTTTCCTGGTCCGGAGACCAACTGGATCTGCCCAGTCCTCTGCCGAGGCTGACCGGCGTCTTGCGCATCAGTACCCAGCACAGGTCAGCGGACCGCCGGCTGTGCGCTCTTTTGGCTGTTCCGTATTTCTATCGCAATAGAATGTGAAGTCTTGTTTATGCAGTCAGTTTCCTCTATGTGAGAGATACAAATGCAACGTTAGAATTTCTGATTTTATTTATTTATTTATTTATTTATTTATTTATTTAGATTGGAGTTACATTTACATTACATTTCAGAGAGTACACACATACACACACACAATAGAGTGTGTGTGCTCTGCACAAACAGAGCTTTACTGCAAAGAGGAAGCACTGACTGAAGTTGAAATCTCATTCATTGGCGACCTGAAGAGATGCTGAGCTAAACTCTTGCTTCCCTGTAAATATGTCTTTAATGATATTAGTAAAACTTTGTGAATAAGAGCATCATGTTGATGGGATATGACACCCAGTAACCCCCTCTGAATGCAGCACAGCTAAACCGGTGGGTGCTGACAAATGGAGTGCTGTCACACATGATCTGTTGTTGTTCACACTATGGAAACTTGTAACATGGTCGGGCCCATTAAAGGACACTTCCTTTCAATTATCCGTAGCGCATTAAACCTGCCTCAGCTCACCCCAGTTATGTTATGTGCACAGTAGTTAGATTGAAAATGACATGGCAGACATGCAAAAGTTGGATTTTCCCATGGCCATAACTTAGTGGTAGAGGGAAAGTCTTGGGCGATTGGATACATTGATTAGGAACCACAGTATACAAAAACCTAAATACTGTAAATGCCTTTTGCAGAGTATTAATTGTCCAGTTACCCTGGCTGTTTTTACAAGCAGTGGAGTCACCCCCCCATCCCCTTTAGGGTGAATACAGGTTTAAGAGACTTACGCAGTGGCTTTACTTTTGAAAACCAGAATTTCACGTCAAATTTTCTAGACTGTTTATGATTGTTGTTTGCAAACAATATATTTGTGTGTTTGTGTCTAGATTTCGGTATTATCAAAATGTCTGCACATTTAGCTACTCCTCTGTGTGGTGGGACTGGCCAAGATGGGAAAGAGAGATTGATTGGATGGCTCTCAATGGAATCAACCTGCCACTGGCGTTCACTGGACAAGAAGCTCTGTGGCAAGAGGTAAGAAGCAATCTGTCAACCTGAAAGTGACCACACTTAATCGCCATAAAAACACAGGAACACAGTTTGAAAACAGCCCTCAATATTGTGAATACTTTCAGGTTGAATTGAATGACACTTCAAACTTGACATGTGCAGCACCAAGTGAAAATTAACTCATGAACTCTTTGTGTACCTTTTAGGTTTACCGTACCCTTGGGTTGAACCAGTCAGAGATCGAGGCGTTCTTCTCGGGCCCTGCATTTCTCGCCTGGAATCGTATGGGAAACATGTTTAAATATGGCGGGCCTCTGCCACAGTCCTGGCACGTGAACCAGCTCTCCCTCCAAGTACTGAAACACTTAAAGCTACCATGTACAGCAACACCCTCTTTGGGTCCCCTAAGAGGTCATGTTTAGGGATGCACCGATACCACTTTTTTCCAAAACAAATAGTGTACGAGTACTTTGTATAAAGTTACTTAGAATTTTATCGTCTGTTATTTGAACAACATTCCTCAGAAGGATTTTCTTTCTACATGGGTGACTGTACTGCAGTGAAACTTGTGACAAACACAAATTTAACAAAATTGTCATATACTGACAATCAACATTAGTGATTTTATAAGCATTGCACTGCCACACATACGGCAAGATTTCAGCAAAACTTTGCCATATACTGAGTACTGACATTTAACAAAAGTGCTTTAAACATGGCCCTGCCACACGTATATACATACACATTCTGCTTTGTTTTCGTCACTCTCATTCATCTGAAAATAGTTCCACACTGCTGACATGACTCCTTGCTTCCCACCTTGCAGTCAAGTGCTGTAAACCATGTGCTGCGGTAAAGTAGTGGTATCGGTGGCAATTTTGTGTATGAGTACTCATGGCCAGTATCAGACTGATATGAGGAATGAACTGGTTTTGCACAGTTTTAGTCCAGTCTATCATGCTTCTGCAGATCGAATAGCCTTTGTTTGTAAGAAGATTGTATTCACCATTGTAAAAGGTGGAACGTTCAGGCAGCTTTTTAATGTGTTTACTCAAGCACTACAATGTAGTAAAAAAATGTAAGTATTTGTAGTTTATTTACACAAATGCTGTAATCAGGTAAATTAGTATATGATCAACTACTGTCCCCAACCCAAATAGCCTGAAACACTAGAGTAAGTAACATGAGATCACAATTCAAGTAGAAAGAGACTGTGCAAGAAGCAATGTACGATTCCAACAGTTTGAGTAATAGTGATATAAGCAAAGCTGCAAAAATGTGAACCCCTTTGCCATAAAGTAGCATTAAGGGCCCTTTTAAGTGGGAGGTTGGTGTGAAATTATCATGATCAGATTTTGGATGCCTTCACATGACTTTTTTCTTTCTTTGCAGTTTAAAATCTTGGAGAGAATGAGGTCATTTGGGATGATTCCTGTGCTACCAGCCTTCTCCGGGAACATACCCAAGGGATTACTCAGGTGATGCAACATTTCACTCTTGTGCGTTATTCTGGTTTTCTGTGGGACATTCCAATGTAACCAGATGTGGACCTTTGAGGCTGTTACAAATGAATGCAAATAAGACTTTTCCAAACGACATACCCACCACAATCTCATCTAAGATAAGTCATGAAAGCGTGGTGGCCAACTTTGCTGATCTCTTTTATGTTTGTTATTTTTAATGTACCTTTTTATCACCTTTTTTGAATTTTTTTGTACTTTTTGTAAGATATGATTGTACTTATGTACCTGTGTCATCTTTAGCTAGTTCAGATCACAATACATCTAAACCCATGTGACTCTGGGTTTAAATTCTGCTCCTTCGTCTCTACGGGTGAAGAAGTATTTAGATCTTTTGTGTAAGTTAAAATATTAAACCTTTGGTCTTAAATAGCCAAACAGATAGAAAAAGCCTGCAGTGAAAATGCCATGCCAGTGAAAAGGGTGCAGTATTTAGGGAAATCTCTAAGTAGAATTTGGTTATGATTTTAATAATTATGTTAAAACCTTTATTGTCATTCAGGTGATTGTGGTGACAAAACAAACTTCTCTGAGATTGTACAATCACCTGAATAATTTTATCTTCATTGGCTTAGTGTTAGCTCTTTGTATTTTGAGGGAGTGGATTCTCCCTGTTGTTCCACTATGATTCTACAGGAGAAACCAAACCAGAAAAGAAAAACCAAACACCGGCTTTACGAAGGGCCCTCAGTGTTACTACAACACCCTGAATAGAGATGGCACTCTTAACAGGTTTTACTATTAACTGCGATTTCAAACCTAATGTAGATTCGGGGGGTTGGGGAAGCCAGCTAATTATCAGAATGCCTTTATTGTCATATATTGTAAAACGGAAGGTGATGCAGACTTAAGGTGTGAATAGGAAAACATCAGACACAACAACTAATAAATAATTTCGAAATTTACATTGACATTTTAAGCAGTCTGTTTAAATTCTAAACCTTTTGACTCACTGGAGTGTTTCTCGTCTCTCAGGTTGTATCCAGATGCAAATGTGACCAGACTGGGGCCCTGGGCTAATTTCAACTGCAGCTTCTCATGCTCCTATGTCTTAGACCCTCGGGATCCACTCTTTCTCCAGATTGGAACCCTGTTTCTTTCCCAGGTGGTGAAGCAGTTTGGGACAGATCACATCTACAACACAGACACATTTAATGAGATGACTCCTCCCTCCTCTGACCCTGCCTATCTGTCTGCAGTCAGCCGCTCTGTGTTTGCCTCAATGACTGAAGGTGAGTGTCTGTATCACACACTTCCTGTTCACAATGTGAGTTTAGAATCTGACAGTGCCTATAAACTGGCTGAATACTGATATTTTGGGACGCAAGTACAACATTTCCATTTGATAACCCATCTGTCCTAGGCAGACAGCCCCCATACCTTAAGCACCCTGCTGATTTTCAGCTATGTCTAAGACCTGTCAACTTCTTGTCTTTGACAGAAATCTTTTTTTTTTTTTTTTCCTCAGTTGATCCTCAGGCCATTTGGCTGATGCAAGGCTGGCTGTTTTTCAGCGAAGCAGCATTCTGGAAGCCAGAGCAGATTAAGGCACTGCTACATGGGGTGCCCCTTGGACGAATGATCGTACTAGATCTGTTTGCAGAGACAGAGCCAATTTACTCCTACACTGAGTCTTTCTATGGACAGCCATTTATCTGGTGCATGCTGAATAACTTTGGAGGTAACAGTGGCTTTTTTGGCACAGTGGAAAGTATCAATTCGGGACCCTTTAAAGCTTTGACTTTTCCGAACTCATCCATGGTGGGCATGGGAATGACTCCTGAAGGCATTGAGCAAAATCCTGTGATGTATGAGTTGATGAGTGAGCTGGCATGGCGCAAGGAGCCAGTCAACCTGTCCAAGTGGGCATCTCTATATGCAGTGCGCCGATATGGCAGCACACAGGAGAACCTGACAGCTGCATGGATTCTCCTGTTCTCCAGTGTCTATAACTGCACTGTGCCACATTATCGAAACCACAACCATAGCCCTCTGGTGCGCAGGCCTTCCTTTCACATGAATGGCGGCCGTTGGTACGACCCAGCTGACTTGTATAAAGCCTGGAAACTGATAATAGAGGCGGCTCCCTCTCTCATGTCCAAGGAGACGTTCCAGTACGACCTTGTGGATGTGACTCGGCAGGTCCTTCAAGTACTCACAGCATCTTTCTACCAGGACATTGCTGATGCCTTCCAGCACCAAAAGCTGCCAGAGCTGCTGGTTGCAGGCGGTGTGCTGGTTTATGACGTCCTGCCTGAGCTCAACCATTTGTTGAATAGTGACCGCAATTTCCTGTTGGGGACATGGCTGGCGCGGGCAAGATCTCTGGGCCTGAATGAGAAAGAAGCGCAGTTATATGAAATCAATGCCAGAAACCAGATCACCTTGTGGGGTCCAAGTGGTGAGATCCTTGACTACGCCAGTAAAGAGTGGGGGGGACTCATGGAGGACTACTACGCCCAGCGCTGGGGGTTGTTTGTCAACATGCTAGTGGAGTGCCTGGACAGTGGACGACCATTTAAACAGGACACCTTCAACCAGGCAGTTTTTCAGGTAGAAAAAGGATTTGTTTACAACGGCAGGAAGTACCCAACTGAACCTCAGGGAGACGCATATGAGATCGCACACAGAATCTTCCTCAAGTACTACCCACAGGCCTTAAAGAGATTATAGTGAGCAGAGAACATACTAGTGGAAAAACTTGTCTCAAATCACAGCAAGAAGAATGTATTTCTCCACAGATTTGATGGTGGTCCCAAAACATTTTGATGTAGGAAATGAAACAGCCAGAAATTTTGGTTGTTTTGCACATGTAGTGAAATCTGTACTGTAAATTCACACCATTCATGCCTTACAAAATAGGAGGGGACAGAGCAGGAGACGACAACATGGTAATGATTTCTAGAAAATTGTGTAATGTTCATTAATGGTTATGATGTGTGGTTTTGTGAATTTGTTGATTCTGTTTCCGATCAACTAATCCTAAAGAAATATGTCAGCATAAAATGATGCTTTTTTTTTTTTTTTTTCCCCCCCTCACAGAAGGATGTTTAGCTGGAGTCTCCTTCTGTGGCATATCTTAACACAGTGAGTGGGAGTAGGGACCGGCTAGCCTGGCGGTTTTATGAGTGGTTGGATGCAGGAACGGTTTTTAGTTGAATAATAATCTGCTGCCACTCTTCATGCTAAAATAGGCAAACGATTCCTTGACTCCATGATTGGAAATATGCCAACTCACTCAGAGACAGAACAGAAGAGCACATGTCCTAAAATGATGAGCTGTCGCTATAAATCACAGACCCCACACAGTAACTGCACTGGTTGATCTACAGACACTACCTGCAGCTAGTACAGAAGCAGTTACCAGCCAATTTTCAACCTAATTTACAGTTTCTTGCTCACATGTTCCATTGCACATTGAGTTTTTATAAAGGGATTTTTTTTTAATGCAGACAAACTGGAGGCACCTTAGCAGTTGAGTTTTTTTCTTCATTTCCCAGGTGGCATTTCCTTTTAAAGTTGTACATTTATATGAAAACTCAAACTGAGGCACATCACAAGTCACTTGGTTTCTGAAGTGTTGAAAACTTTTTTTTTTCTATTTCTTCTGAAAAGTCGAGAATTAGTTGAGTTTTGAGTTTTGGGAAATTTGTTTTGTTGTTTATTTTTGTATTTTTATTAATTAAACTTTTGTGATTCTTCTACTCAGGCATGTCATAAAGATCTTAAAGTTATGTGACTAATACACTGATTTAATTCTCACTAACCAGCAATGATATCTTCTCACTTCCCTCTAGCCTCTCTATTCCAGCATGTTTTGGGCAAGAAAAAGGGAACAAAGACTAAAGCAGAAACTCCAAGTGTACTTTCACATCCAATGAGTCGAACAAAGTCCAGAAAATTGGACCACATGACACTGATCTTATCTTCCCTTGACTGACTTCTTGTCCATGTCAGACATGGATAGGCTCTTAACTTCAAACAAATCCAATTACAACAATTCCAATCTAACTCAAGTAAAGAGAAATGTACTACACAGGTGTTGTGCTCACATGACAGGTCTCAATGTGATCTGTACTTGTTGACAATTCTTGCTGTCTGAAAGTTGGCAGTTAGTTAGTCATCACAAGAACCAAAACAATTTGATTTATGGGTTTTTTTTTTTTTATTGTTGAAAAAATAATAATTTTCTAATTTGTTGTGCTAGAGGGACTTTGTCTTTTGTAGTTCCTCTCGTTGTGTACACTGACATATTCTGTTCTGTTTCAGGCTCATTTTTTGTTTTAAATCCAGTATATCAAAATTCAGACACTAGAAATCCACACTGAGCAGGTTCAAGTTCTCACTAAGCTGGAGTTGGATTCAGACCTAGGCTGCTCCTGTCACCCCTTCTTTCCATCAACAGGTTTTGTTTCCATGTTAACAGCGCAGCAACAGCTCACAAACATTCACAATGTTAACGTCCTTCAGCACACAGAACTCACAGTGGTAATCCCAGTCAGCTGAGCTAATTAGACCTGAAGGTTTCCATCAGATGTCACATGAAGACAACTGTGGTACTTCACAACCAATCAGAGACAGACACACTTTTCTTTGCATCATGTGTCCACTAGGGGGAAAAAACACACAAAATGCAGCTTCATTCGTAAACTAATCTTATTAACAAATGTAGTGAAGGATATGACTCGAGAATTATTCAGCTGGTTCAACCTATACAAGTTAGCATCACAAATAGAAAAGAGAATTGCCAAATTGTTTCAGTCAGAGCAGTGTCTGATTGGCTGAGAAGATTCTACTTTCTCTTCCTGGAGCTCATTAAGGAACCATACTGTTGATTTTGCATATTTCACACACAAACAGAAGGACTACTAGCTTTACATTACTGCCAGCTGTGTATCAAAGCACTCAGTGGTTATGGTTTCTGACCGAGGAAAAATTCTGCCACATCTTAGTTTGCAGCTTTTGCAGTTCTTGTTGCGTTAGTTTAATTGTTATAAGTACTAATGACACTGTTTAAAAAAAAAAATATATATATATATATGTATATGTATATATGTATATGTGTGTGTGTGTGTGTGTATATATATATATATATATATGTATATATATATGTATGTGTATATATATGTATATGTGTATATATATAGACACAAAAAGACAAAAGTGTAAATTAAATAGGGTACAAATGTCAAAATTCTCCTTTTCTTCTTCCAAATTGCTTTAGAGATTTAGAATCACAATTTAGAATTTACACTGCTGTTTGCAATAACCATGCCAATTTATTGATTATAACCAAAGTTGTGAGACATTACGGAGAATTTTAAACCAAATAAAAGCCACAATTTACTTAACTCATTCCAAATATGATTTCAGTGGAAATAACCTGATAATGACACACAAAGCAAATAACGTTTATAATAAAAGTTTTAATATAATTTATTAAAGTTGGCAGTAATGTAAAACTTGCATTATTGTGGTTATGGTGTCACACCAGCTTTCATGGATAGTGACTTGCTATATACTCTGTTCACAGGAGATAAAGATGTGCAAGATGTCATAAGCTGGCTGTTCCACTAGTCTGCAGTGGTACAATAATACAATGCAGTGAGAGATATATATTCAACAGAATGACTCCTAGTTTCGCATTTAGTCCTGATGACTAAACTGTGATGGAGTCATTCATTTCCAGTCTGGGTTAGGGTGCATCCAGGAATTACTCTGCAAAATTCTGAGGCAGTAGAGGTGAATGGCATTAGTAAGGTTCAGATTCAGACTCTTCACTGATGGAACAGAAACACCTTAATTTCCAAACATGCAGCATATGCATTTTGCACAGCTTTAGTCACATTTGGCCTTCAACATAAATTGTAAAGCAGTCAGCCATTACACCAGGGTTCAGGTAAACAACAACAAAGGTCCAAATGACTTTATATGTATCTGTACATGATGTATTGCAAACTGCTCAAAATTCATTTAATACCTTCTTTATACCTTTCTGGCAACCATCAGTCTCCATTCATTTCACTGTGCTATGAGGATTTAAAGGTAATTAAGAGATAATATTAATCACATTAAACCTGAAGAGAGCATTGTTCAGTAATTAAAGACCTTTGCAGTGTACAATTTGAATCAACTGGAGTCTTTCATATAACTTGATTTGTTAAATGGTGGATTTGAAGTGCCAGAGATGGTGTACTGAACTAAACCCAGTGGCTGCCTGATAGGAGAATGGAACAAGCCGAGTGAGCTAAAACACGGGTCTGCTTCAACTGATCGGCTGTACTGTAAGGAAGAAAAAACGAGTTATGAGTGAGATCTTCCCCACAAACCCTTCCGGTCCTTAAAAATAAAAGCAAACAAACAAACAAAAAACATCAACTGCAGCTTTTAAGTCTTCTGAACACAGCGTTGAAACCAAATGCAGTTGCATGACTGTGATTCAATGATCAAAGCAATTCAATCAACAATGCCCTGTATACAAATGCATGATATGCTTTCTGTTAGTTAAAAAGCTAGAAAAACATGGATTAACAAAGCTGCCAGTATGATCAACAATCAATCATTAAAATAGACATGGAGACATGAACAGAAAATAAGGCAGTGTAAAAAAAATAAAATAATAATAATTAAAAAAAAATAAATTCTTTTCTAACTCCTGTAAATGTCCCGTAAGAGTCCTAAACTCACATTGATTATCTAGTTCATTAAAAAGGAACAATGATATAGAAAATATATTCTAATAGTTTGCTTCTCTAGCTTCAGATATAAATTATATTACACCTAATTGAATTTACTAAAGATGAGGGTTTTCATTATGTTCAATATATTTACATATTACAAGCTGAAGAGACCTATGTTTATCACTGGCCAAAAATCAATGCGTGTCTGTGGTGTATTTTGGCAGTGAGATTTTGTGTTACATTTTTAAAGCAGCTCCACAGTTACTGTTAAGCCTTTAAGAATAAATAGGTAAAAGTATTTCTGTCTTAAGAACGCATAGCTGACCCTCATACACTGAGCTGTTGAATCTCTTTCCATGAGGACACAATTCATTTGCTGTCATCACATTGGAAAGTAGAGTCCGACTAAAAACTCTACTGAGAGCTTGAGTCTATAACTTGTCCTCTCTATTGTGCTTTAAAGGTGCATATTACCAAACATATTTGGACTTCAAATGATTGAAATTACCACAAGCTAAACAGTTTACCTGCCTGCCCTGGGAGCATGGAGCCACATTAGTAATCCTGACTTGCCCCCCTCCACCCCGTGTCATAAAGTTGACTAATTGGGTTTTAAAATCTCCTAATGAAGGTCATGGAGGTCACACAGCTGAAATCTCGACAATAATGGTGTTTCTTGGTCAAGCAGACCTCCATTTGTTTTATTGAAAAAATAAATAATCAAGTCATGACTGCAAAAAAAAAAAAAATCAAATCTTTTGACAAGACACGAGTAGCCAGGGTAGCTTTGAGCTTCCAGACAGCAACCACAGCTACAGGAATTACACATAGTGGTTGGTCATGAATATGTATATAAAACCTGAATATCACCAACATTAGTCCATCCATCACCAAATATCTGATTTAACTTGAGCAGTATTAATCAGTGAAGCTGTTGCTTTACCCTGTGTAAACTTTGATGTAGTGCCTCCGGCATTACTGGTCATGCAGTGACATTTCTGACAATCTAAAGCAAATATTTGGGAAGCAAATGGTGGCCTTTTCCAATTGTTCCAATCCATTTAAATACAACACAATGAATTGAAAGCACAAAGCAACATATGGTTCAAGTTAGACTAATGGCACACAAAAAGCACAGCAAAGAGCACAGGCTTCAGAAAGTGTTTTAGCAGCAAGACATATACAATGATTAAAATATCCACAGTAAAAGACAACACAATAAGGTTAATATAAGATTACACCAAGATTAAGAGGTAAAACACAATGAGATAAGACTATAAAACAATTATTAAGAGCTGAACAACCAGACAGCATGAGGATCACCTTGTAGGACAATAGTAGTAGTAATAAACATTTTTCTTACAATAAATTTACCTGAGTTAGAAACCTTTAGACAGTGGTTTAAACAAAAACAAATTGACAACCCGACTTAAACGTCAACACTCTCAGACTTTCTAGTTTTACTTGATCCTCACAAATTAATAGTAAATCTATGCAAGCTAATCCTCAAGGCAGAGTAAAGGTTAACGAAACAAATTCAGTTAAAATCTGTGGATGCCCAAATGTTGATAAAGGAAAAAGATTTGAGTGCTATAGAAGAATTATTTTACCTTTGCATTATTCTACATATGAGTTTATGTAGTTTCCTAGTGAGGTTTGAATAAAAGGAATTCACCCATACTGCAGTTTTCAAACTGAAATGCTGGGATCAGCACAGTTCCTGATCTGTGCGCCATTATTGAAATCATTATCTGCTACTGAGCCTGCATATTATTAGATTTGTTTCGAGGACAACCCAGAAAAAATTCAACAACCAGTTAAATATTTTGAGCAGGAAATATAGAATTAAATCAGCCACGTCTGATATATCTCCATTCCTTATATGGCTTCTAATCTATCAGTTGTCAAATCAATCCTTCGCTTTTAAAGTAAAATCATGCCATTTTACCCTAATAACTGCTTCAAAATCATTTTGACAGTACTAGGGAGCATGCAATGCTTTATGGCACAATGTCATACATTGCCATACACAACAACTGGTTGTCAGCCAGTTAGAAGTTGAAGCTAGCTTGGGGCTCTCTGTATTGACCAAAAAAAGTGAAGAGACCAGCGCACAGACTGTTGTGGGTTTGCATATTCTTGGACAAACAGCCAGATGCTGATGTGCTATGAGGGGATATTCCATGTATGATTTCTGGTTTGGAATGAGATGATTTTGTGTTTTTTGGCATTGTTCTCTCTAACAGATGTAGCAGCTGTTACTTTCTGGGGGTACACTGCTTCTAATACTGGCTCCTGCTCAAAACCTAACAGAGATCCTTACACCTGTGTCACAGTGTTTTTGTAGAGGTCACTGTCTAGTACAATTAAAGTTATATTGCGTCTCTCTAATGGATGCACTGGTTGGCCATGGAGGAATGCTATAAGGCCATTTGCATGATGTGCGGATGAAAACTGTTTTGATGAGCTTTCTCAAAACACAAAGTGTGGTTGGGTAATCCCACTACAACAGTATCAAAATATAAGTAATTTCATATGACATAGTGGAGGTACAAGAAATTCAATTGAAGAAATTCTAAAAGTTATGAATTTGGCAATCTTAAGAAAAGCCCCACAATGGCCTGATACAACCAGAGAGGTCAGAGGATCAGTTACTCTTGTATCAATGCTATAAAAATATAAATTTAAATAGATTTTAAGTGGATGCAATATAAATGCATTCTAAAGCTGAGGTCAGGTAGGTGGGACTTGTCTGAGCATCAGTAAACCAGACAGCTGAAGATGTTGTGTTTAAGTGCAGGGTTGTAATGCCTTCATGGACTGATTAGTGCATGTAGTGCTGCTGATCACAGGCAGTCCAAAGCTCTACCGCCTCTACTCTGCCACAGACAGACACAGATGCACAAACACAGACAGACACACAACTGATGGACCATCACGATCATGTGAGATGATGATGTTGATAATATGATGATGGTTCAGTATTCACTTCTTTTGATTCTTTCCTCTCTCCTCTGAAAGCATTTGTCTTATGCGAAGGGGTGACAGGGAGGAGAGCGTGGTTGAGCTTCAGTCGGTCAAGAGGTCTGTGGAGTGGGAGCAGAGTGAGAATTCTAAGCGGCATCGCAGAGAATCTGCTCAAGCACCATCAGAAGGTGCTTGAGGCCGTAAATGTAGCCGTGATCAAGACTCTCGCTAGGGAAAACGTGGGCAAAGTCGATCATCCTGACCTCGACTTCTATGTTGCTCCCACTCACGTCTGTGGCATCTTCGTCTTGTCTCTCTAGCTCTTCATCCCTCCTGCTAATGATGCTGTCCTCCTCTGCTTCCTCCACCTTCCTTTCCAGTTGTGACTTGTTTCCATTTCCATTAGTCGGCTGCTGTGACTCACTTGTTCGTTTCCATGTAGAGTTGTCCTCTTGACACAGAACTAAGTTGTTAGCTCCAGAAACCGAGCTCACCATCGTCTCCACAACCGCATCAGCTCCACTGCTCCCATGGAGGTGACCTTTGGCACAGAGGTGGTTGCAGTGGCCATGTTTCCTGTGGTTGGTATAAACGGTGGGCAGGCTGCAGTCCCAGGGCAAAACCACCTGTAAGTTGTTGTTATTATTCTCGGCCAGCTCCTCTTCTTGTCCTGTCCCTCCCTGTCTCACTTTGCTGTCCCCCCTCTGACAGCTGTCACCTCCTGAGGACAAAATGCTGCTTTTCATCATGGTCGGGTTGATTGACTGGGTGCTAAGGAGGGAAGAGAGGGAGGAGGAGGAGGAGGAGGAGGAGGAAGAGCAAGGGAGACCCTCATAGACGAAGAGAAGGGAGCTGGCGTAGAAGGCTAACTGCTGCTGAGACTCAAACCACTGGAGGATTTGCTGCACCCTATGGATGCTGGCTGACACTGCATCCTTCCTCAGACACACACCATTATGGAAGAATTTAGCCAGGCCTAAAGGAGAGGGGAGGAGTGGGAAGGAAACAAGGGGGAAAAAAAAAAAAAAAAAAAAGGAAAAGAGACAAGAGAAAAGTGGTGAGAAGAAAAAAAACAAGAGAGAGATAAATGGAGCTGTCTTTGATTCAGAAATATTATCAAGACATATCTGATAGTATTCTTCATGTTTCAGTCAACACCCTTTAAAAAAACCAGAGACCATATCTCATTTATTCTTGATTATAACAACAGTGAAATTGGAACTTATTCGATATTAACATACGAAACTGCACCTTTTACACCTTAGTATTTTTCACATATGTATTTTAATTAGATTAACGATTTTAGTCATCAAATCTCTTGCTCTTACATTATCAGAGAAAACAATCAAATTAAATATCAGCTCCATCTACTTTGAGACTTCCGCTTCCACTTTAAGTGAAACTTCTTCATTTGTTGTAAATGCTGGGTTTATTTCTCTGGCCTCTTAAGGAGCAGAGCTGGAATCTGTGGACTGACTCAGGTTCAGTAAAAAACTTCCTGAAGAATGGAAAGGAGTCTAAAGCCTAATCCCCTGATATCCTGTCCACATTGTAAAGCATTGGCGGAAAACTAACTTTTCATGTGAAAGCTTTTTGCCTTCCCCCCTTCCCATCAGTTTGTTGAGGAGGAAGAGTTCAGTGGACAATTATTCTCAAAGTTAAAACTTCCTAAAATAACCACAGAGAAGCAGGCCTCACTTTGCACATCATGGCAGGTTGGGACAGCAATGAGCAGCATGGGGGTTCACAAGGGACTGTTCTGGCTCTGTTCCTGTTACATAAGATACAGCAGACTTCAATTAAATCTGTGACTCCTGCCACATCCAGAAATACTCTGATTATACTGCTATTGTGGCGCTATCAGGGATGTGATAATGTGATACAAAAATTGCCTCCTATTAAACACTTCAAAGACAAAGGAAATAATGGTAGATGCCCAAAAGTCCAAGCAAACATTCATGGAGTGGACACTGAGGCGGTGCCAGTCTACAAATATCTGTGAGGACACTTGGACAACAAGTTGGGGACCCTAATATCCTATTGACAGAAATGGGCAGAGCCACCTCCTTGTCTTATGAAGGCTCAGATCCTTAGACATCTGGAGAAAGATGGAGATTGGATAAAACAAAGGCACACAAGGCAGTTGGACTGGCTCTATGATTGGAACCAGCAGTTGTGGCTGAATGATGCAAAAAGAGGAGGGCAGAAACCATCTTAAAATACTCAGACCATCAACTACTTTCTCTGATCCACTAGGGTGGATCAGAGAAACCCCAGCAGTGGATGTTTAATCCATCTTTAATCCATCTACAATGCAGGACAGAAAAATTAAGAAAATCCTTCATTCCCATCAAACTTTGCAACTCCTTTACATTTAGAAGATAAGCTACCAAGCAGTACAATTTCCCTCCAGGACTTAGTAAATTATTTCTCATTTCATTACATCAATCAATACTGTTTTTTTTCCTATTACCACACAGTATATGTCCAGTCAAGGTGATTCATATTATCTGAGGGAATATTGATCATTCAAATGAGAGTCCTGCTTTCTTGTAAGCCATTACCACAACGCAGTTTTCGCATATTTTATATAAATTTATACCACTACATTTGGTCTGATTGCAATGAACAATGAAAAAAGTTGGGAAAGCACTGGTTATGTTTTTGATCAGTTAGCACAGCTTTGTTGTCTGCACCATTGATATATTATCTTCTCCTGATTTATTGCCATCACATTTCCTTATCCTTCATCCTGATCTTAGATACCACACTAGTTATATGAACTATTAGCCCTTGTGAGTGTTTGGCTCTTTTTCTTCATAAATTATTGACTTGAGAGGTTCCTACCCTTTTGCTTTATAGTCATTAGTCATTTGCTTAAGGTGTGAGTAAGAAATAAGCTTCAGTCACACACACGTACCATCTTTTATGGTGCCCATAACAAGTCCTCTTCCGTAGTGTTGGTCATAGGAATCAAAAGTGTCACTGCACACTTTATACACCTGAAACACAAAAACACAATTGATGTTAAAAGCATGTGGGTCATTATTTTGTTCATCACTCATGAACTGGCAGGAAAAAACAGGGCTGCTGTTGCTCAGCTCCACCTTCTTCCATATCACTCAGAATATACAAACAGGAGCTGTTAAATTTTTTTCCAGTAAATTTGCTGCAGGTTTCAATTGATTCTCTGCCACTGTTTCACTGAGCATGACTGATGTACTGGTTCTCTGGAACTCTCTCTCCACCTAGTAGGCCGGGCTGAAGACCTGCTTCAAACATGTCAGACTGAACAGCTAGGGCTGTAGATCAAACTGCAAAAGCTTGTGTAAAGCATGTGCATGCTGAGGCATGCAAAAAACCAGGACTGGAAAAGTGCAGTGCAGTGATTGTCAGCTGCCTTATGACCAAAGTGCTGTACAGTGAAACTTATAACATATGTAAGCGCACTTTCAAAAAGACAAATGCAAGAATTACTTTGCTATAGATGATGCTGGTTATTGAGAATGATCTACAGGTTAAATCATCACAATTCAACTTTATGATGAAAAGTTGAACAAAAGTTGAAAGTTGAAAAGTAGTATTCATCAGTCATGCACTACCACCATAACCAAATTTACTGCTTTTTTTTTTTTTTTTTTTTTTTTAAGTGATCAACTTCTGGAAACCATGTGGAGCACAATGTCGAACAAAACTGAGGCTGGGCTGATATGTTTTTTCAGGGTCAACACCTGTTATTTTTAATCAAGGAGTCAGATTACTGAAATACACTGAAAGCAAAAATTCAACAATTTAATTTATCCATCCTGAAATGCACTATTAAATGAATTTGTTACACATATAGCTTAATACTTTTACATAAAATCCCATGGACTGTGGGGACCAGTTTTTTTTTCCTGTATTGTCCACACAATTTAGATCATGGAATCTAAGATGAATAACAGAAATCCCTCACTGTATAAAATTGCATTTGCTATTTCAAAATATAAGAGCAATGCTGTCTATAATGTCTCAGCTGGGAAAAAATTAGCCAGGTAAGAAGTATATTAAGTCATAAAAAAAAATTCCAGATTCATCAAGTCACATTCAGCTTCAACTTTATATTTAGGGAGGGAGTGTCTCTCTCTTCAGCTTAAACTTAATCACATCTTTTTATCTTTCCTCTCAGTCTTTCTTAAACTCTCATTTCCTCCACTATCAATCCATCAGGAGGAAAGCCATTATCACTAATTAGTCTCTTCTCTATCTAAACAAGCGTAGCAGAGATCCTTCCAGAGGACATTCAGTACTTAAACCCCCTTCTCTCAAGGTACAACACTGTCCACCTCAATTGAATTCTCCCTAATCTGATTTTTAAGTCTGTATCTTAAAACTGTGCTAAAAAGTGTTAATCAAAACTACACAATCAATTACCTGAAGTGTCCAAACCTTTCAAGAGACCGGACACTGCATGTTAAGCCAACATCTACATGACACTGCCAAAACTATCTGGCAGCATTCAAGTATTTTATCCTTAATTCTGAATCCTTTAAAATTATTTATCCTTCCAGTTGACTGCATTTGTGGGACACCTGTTGTCTACTGTACTAAGCGAGGCAAGTTTATTTATTAGTTTATTATTTATTATACTCTTTTTTTTGTTGGCACACATTATGGAGTGGGTGTGAAAAGTTGAAAATGCATCTAGATTTTACCTTTAAACACACAGTTAACTGCTGTTATATTTGTTGTAGCCAAAGTTAGCCAAAATATGTCATTGTCATTTACCTGAAACACAATTGTTCTTCTGAAACACTATTGTTGGGAGGGGGGAAAAAAAAAAAAAAAAAAAAAGCGAGCTATTGCTATAGTTTCTCTGTGACATTCCTGTTTTTATTTAAAACTGACTGGGAGGCATCTGAATTAAGTGAAATCATGACTTCCATTCCAGATTATGGCAATTCATGTAAGTCTAACATTTACTATGTACTGAACTGCCCAGGGACGTAGCAATTTTTTGTATGCAAAGGCCCCAAATTCAAATGCCAGCCCCAACGCTGACCAGTGGTGGGCTTGCGCCGGTCCCAAGCCAGATAAATGGAAAGAGTTGCAACAGGAAGGGCATCTGGCTTAAAAAAAACTGTGGCCAAATCAATCATGCATGTCACAGAGCTGACTTTCTGTGGCGACCCCAAATAGGGAAAAAGGTAGTATAGGTAGTAGCTGACGTTTTGCCAGAAACCTCTACTTTGTACTTTAATTTGATATTTGCTTCAGAGGTTGAATAGCAGCAGCAATTATATGGGTTGAAAAACCACAATTTTTCAGTTTAAATAGATGAAGTACTGTCACAGAACAGAGCAGAATGGCAGATTACAGCATATTACAGTTTAATGCTGTAAGATTTTTTTCTAATTCTTTTTTTTATATTAGAGCTACTGGTTCACTTTTTTATTATTAGTTTTTTTATATTTTACTTGTATTTACTTAGGAGGGGAAGCAACGTGTAATTTCATCGTACATGGTATAATAACAGTTTATTATTCAGATTTACAGTTGAAAATAAAACAATAAATAATAAGTTTAACAAACCTCTGCTGCACACAAAAACTGATTTCTCTCCATTAAGATCCATAAATTGTGCGCAAAGCCAGTTTGTAACAAGATACTTTGTGAATATAATATATAGGTGCTAAACATAATCAATCATGCAGAGAATTCGATCATCTTGGCTGGCACTGAGATAATTCTGGGTTATTTCACTCTTTTAGAAACCTTTCTAAGAAAAAATATTTTTTTCCTGCAATCTTAGTTTTCAAGTTTGAGAATGAGTTTAAATTAAACTTTATTTTGCAGTTGAAATAAAGAAAGTTTCAAACTCAACAAATTGAACTAAAATTTTCAGGTGCTGGCTCTATTTTTTGTTACAATTGTGTATCATTTTAAATACAGAGAGAACACAGTCAACTCATCTCCTTGACAGTTTTGTTTGTTTCTTGCTGCATGCAGGAAACTGGAACACTTAGTGATGATGACACTGACTGCAGCTTGTGATGGAAACTGATTAAACTGATAAAGGTTTTGCTATTTGGCTGTCTTCCTTTCCAAAAGATAAGCAGTTCTTGCCGTTCATTTTTCTGTCTCAGCCCTGTGGACAGTATGTGTCTGTGAGCGATTGCGAGAGAGAAAGAGAGAAAGAGCTATTTGTGCTGTTCAGTACCTCATGTTGGTATTAGCTCTGTTATGTGTTGTTGGTGGTAGGACCAGAGGTTAGTGTTGTGTAATCATTCATTGCTTTACTTTGATATCAGTTAGTCACAGTGAGCAGTGAGCAGGCAGGTAAGGGGATATTAGAGATTATTAATCAGTATCTGCTCCAAGTTGTTAACTACATATAGCTAAACTCAACTAAGATTTAAAAAAAAGCTAAAATATATATATTTTTAACAATCTGCCCAAATTTGCTGTTCATTTATCTCATTGTATGCATAATGCTGAATCCACTTATTCTTTCCAGCAACCTTGTAGATGTTATATAGGAAAAAGAGATATATGTCCTATGGGTCACTGGAAAGATTTCACTTTGAATCATCCGTTCATAGGAGTCAGATTTTACTGAAAGACAAATGTAAATAAAATAAATGACATTCCGATTTAGATAGTAAAACTCCCTATTGCAGCAGCCAGTAAACATGAAACTAAACTTTCAAACAACTTTTGAGAGTTGCACATTCAGGTTCTTTGAATGCAGAAGAAGGTGCAGATTATGTTGGTAAATCATTCAAATATGGTTCTTTTTTTAAAAAGGGAGCATAAGAGTGACTTGTGGAGTGAAGGTAAAGAAAAGAGGAAGTTCAGAGCAGAGCTGCTGGCCCTCTGTGCTGAAAGCAGTTAGTTGCATCTTAATCAGATGCCCTTTTGGTGCCTTTCACTGGAGGTTCTCCAACTGGCAGGACACGCCGGGATAGCCGCAGAAAACTCAAAGGGCCTTTAGATATAATCAGGTCTGGGAATGCCTCTAGAGAAGCTAAAACATGCTGCCCTACTACCTCGCTTAACCCACTCCCTGCTCACAAATTCCACCATAGATAACAGATGATACAGATAACAGATAAGGATGTCTGTCTGATTACGTGCCTCCAGGAGCAAATCAGAGTTGTTGCCTGCACCAACGCACAGCTTAGTTTCTAGATGTTTTACTAGTCGACAGTCACTGTGGACAGAGTAGCACCAAACGTGGGGAAAGCTCCACAGTAGATAGCGGTTGCCAGTCAGAAGGTGATAAACTACCAAAGAAAACACAGTAATGTTTAACGCAGCAGAGGGCGAGGCCAAGGGGCTTGTCCTGAGAATCAGATTGTCATCCATTGTGTGGAATCATTTTGGGTTCAAGGCAAGTGACACAAAACAAGAACAGGTCATATGCAGTTTTCTTTGTTTTATTTATTTATTTTTATTTATTCTTTGAGGAGAAGCACTGAATTTTGGTGAATAAGAAGACCTATTTTATTTTTGATGCACATATTTGTACATTAGCAGGGATCTAGCACCATATGGATGTGAAAGCAGTTATATTGAGCCTGCTGTACAGTATGAGACTGTAAAATTTGTTTTGGTGAAAATTTAACAAATAATCGTGATCTCAATATTGATGAAAATAATCGTGATTTTGGCCATAATCGCGCAGCCGTATTGACAGGCATTGATAATCTACTTTAGAAAAATATTCTACAAATCTTTCACATATACTTAAAACTAGGACACTTCTCAATTAAACAGGCTCCACAAGCAGGTCAGACTCACCCTCATGCCAAGGACCAGGAAGCCAATCTCCTCCATCAGAGGGTATTTTCTGATTTGTTGTTCTCGCTTCTCCTGTGAGGCGAACGGATCGTAGCTCCGTTGGCCCAGCTTCACGTCCATGATACATGGCTTTACAAAATGACGAGTCACATCCTCCAGTTTTAGGTATAGGTCTAAATCACAAGCATCATAATAAAAGTTACAAAAAAATCTGTGTTGCCCCCAACATGCTTCCTATACTAGGCTTTTCCGTTCCTATTGATTTACAAGTTTTGGGACTTTAATCTCTAAGAGATACAGATCAAGATCTTTTGTGAACATGGCCATATTTTTTGATATTTTAAATCTCAGAGACAAAAAGGGTTCTCTCAGTCATGGCATCAACATCAATCTCAGGATATTTCATCACAAATTGACATCTCAACAAGTAAAGATAAATAAAACTATGATAACACCACTAACACTAGCCCACAGCCTCTCACCATTGGGGCTGTCAGAGGAGGACCAGATGCCGTAGTACTTGGGAAGGTGAGTCTGGAGCTCCAAGAGACATGCATCTCTGCAGTCTTCTGCATACACCTGGGAAACACACATCATCATCATCATCATCATACTACTACACTCTACATGCAGGTATATGTAGTATTGAGCAGCAACCATTTTTTTTTAATCACTATTTCAGGGTATGTTTAGTGTCATATCAAACTTTGCAAGATGCTGATACTACTAAGTAAAAGAGGGTGATTTATTTTCAGTTGGATATTTCTGCTAAGGTCAATGGGTCTTGACATTCATCAAGCATCAGTGTGTTTGATGTAATTATCAATGATCTCCAGACTTCATTTATTGAGGTCTGGTTAGTCCCCAACAGCCCATTTTCCACAGATCAAGCCAGAAGCATTTACCAGTCTGCTTTTTTATGCCAGGTTGTATAGATGGGAATTCATGTCTTTTTTTTGAAGGACTACCTCTACTTCTCTAGTACCTCCTAACTGCTGCTGCAGCTGTGACACAGCTCATGGTCAGTTCTAATGATGCTCTTGTGCCTCTTAAGGCTTTATGAAGGCACAATTTTTCCATTTCTTCTTATTCAGCCAGCTCCTTCATGTCGAGCCGTTACACTAGACACAGGTTGACAGCATCTTTTATAATGGCAAAACTTTGGGGACAGTTTTCAGTTTCACCTATTTGTTTTTAATTATACATAATTTAAATCAAATCAAATCAGATTTATTTGTATAGCGCCAAATCATAACAAAGTTACATCAAGGCACATACATATAGAGCAGGTCTAGACCAAACTCTTTATAAATTTATTTAAAGAGACCCAACAGATCCCCCGATGAGCAAGCACTTGGCAACAGTGGCAAGGAAAAACTTCCTTTAAGAGGCAGAAACCTGGAGCAGAACCAGGCTCAGGGGGGGCGGCCAACTACCTCGACCGGTTGGGTTTAGATGGGTTTTTTTTTTATTCAAATTTAAATACAGTTATTTTGAGATGGGACTGGGGAATTGTCCAGGGTGCACCCTGTCTTCACCAAATGTGAGCTGGGATTGGCTCCAGCACGCCCTGCAACCTGGAAATGGATAAGTGGTAGAAGATGAATGAATGAATGAATGAGATGACAGCATTTAGAGGATTGTTACGGCCTTGGCTGTATTGTCCGTTCTGTTTGTTGTTCCTGTGTTGTCCTTTTGTTTGGTTCCAATCTCTGTGTCAGAGTGAGTCTTCTTCTTTCTTGTAGCAGCTGTGCTGATCCTGCCTTCCTCCTGACAGCAAGTGTTGCTTGCTGTCCTATTGGTCCTTGCTGCTGCATCCAGAGATTTATACAGAGGAATTCCAGTCACGAGTGGGAACTCGACTTGACAGCGGTGGCGTGTGTTTTGTGACGGTTTAAATGATTTGGAGACAAAGTTTGTGTTTGTACTCCTTTCATGTTACGTCCTTGCTACCCTAGACTGGGGCGTAACAAGGATTTAACATTGGTATGTTACAGAGTCACTCAATTTTGCTGAAAAAACTATGTGCAATTTCTGGATCCAGCACAATTTTTCCAGAAGGGAATACAATACAGATCCTTAATCCATCATCTGTAGCAAGTCAAATATCAGCGGCAGACAAATATCCGGAAACTGAAATTCATTGGTGTGTGGTAATTGATTATATTAAAAGTCTCAATGTTTTGTTTGTTGTTAATATTAAGAATCTGTGTGAAAACATAAGGTTCAGGCTGGCATGTGTGTGTTTGTGTGTGGCTGGAAGTCCAGGTGTTACCATGCTGTAAAACTGCATCTCTCTTGGACCTCGTGGCGGAGGCTGAAGCTGCTTCAGGACTGTTCCATCTGGATGTTGCAAAATACCTGGAACAGTGACACAATAGGTTGGTCTTGTGAAGCCAAAGCTCAAGTGCTTTAAGCCAGCATTCTATCTAATGAATCAGGGGGAACTCTACTAGTTGTCAAAACATGTCAGACTGCTTACAAACTACAAACTTTAAAATGGCCACTGACAAACTTCATCAAAGTGGATTGCCATTTGTTTTAGACACAGCAGAGCTAAATGTTGAGTTTCATACATATCAGTTTATCAGTCGTGCACAACAACACTGTCTGTTTACCTATAAACAGGTAAGTGTGTTCACAGCCTGCACCACTTAGGTTGACCTGAAATATTTGACCACAAACAGATATTAATCAAACACAAAGGGCCCAGACAGCAGTCATAAAGATGATGACTGATGAAGGCTGAGGAAGGAGAAAGCTCGTTGAACATTGGCTCACATTGGAAAAATTGGAAATAATCTGACGATATGTGGTAATGGCACGTATAAAAAGAGAATGACAGATCAACCTCTGCTCTTCATATAAGACAATGAAATATTGTACCAATGCACCCCACAGTGTGCATCCCACCTCTTAGGAGGCACTCTGCACAATATAGGAGGACTCCAAAACGGAGCAGTCATTCATAAAACCAAGAGACTGGATTTCACTGCCCTGGAAAGTTCCCATTGTGTAGCCAGATGATTTTGCACTACAGTAAAAGTTGAGCAAACAGCCCAAAGTTACCAGACATCATATATTACATTGGAATGAACAAAATGCTGTTGTCTGTCCGAATTTTCACCAGTCACAAAAAATGCCTTTTGAATGAAACTAAATAAAAAATTTGAAGGCATTGATTCAGACTAATTAAGCTTATATTAATAGATACTGAAATAAATTTGCTTAGGCCTGAATGAGGCGCCATGAAGGGAAGAGAGCGCATATGATGACAATAACTGGACAGTTTTGTCCCTAGGAACAGGGTGCCACCAACAAGTTGCTATGAAGGTAAACACACAATAAATCAGAAAGTACACGACTTTGTCTGCTCTCACAAACCAATACAAATTTATGGAAAAACTATTCCATGTAGTTTAATCATGAGCTGTGTAAACTGTCTAGAATAAACGTTGCTCTTACACAAAGTTGACACAGTAAGAAGAACAGGAGGAGCAAGTTCATGCCTCATTCAAAAGTGGTTAGCCCCGTAACCTTGCAGACATTCCAACTGAAATTCACTCATTTTTGAACCAGTTTTTTCCAAAGTGAAACAAGACATAACCAAGAGTGAGTTTCTGTAAAAGTAGATGAATCAATTGAATCACTGCCAGATAAGTACACATCACATTTCTGCAAGTGCAACTTTATCGTTACTTGTTTAAACATGTCACACTGCATGCTATTAACTGACCACTGGATCATTTAATGTTACCAGTAAACATGGCTTCTCCAGACTAAAAAGAGGGATGATAACGTCCCCGGTTACATCATCACATGCTGACCACAGCTCTTTATAGGCATACTGGATGAACTTGCAGTCCAGTGGATTAGTCTCTCTAGATTTTTCTAAGAACATTAAGATGCACAAACATGCACATACATATATACACATTCAAAATAATATGCAAAACTTCCTAACATATTTAATAAGAACTACCACACAAAGGAGGGGCTGGGTGAGCCTGAGGGGTGGACATCTGTCCTCCCACTATGAGATCATCATTGTAAGAGGAAGCAGGAAGAAGAGTCGACACCTGACTCTACAGCAAAGGATCAAACCTGCTATGAGTGGAAATATCCATTTGGGTTGCTCCATCTGGGTTGCTCCATCCATCATCAACGCAAATTAATGGTCTGCATGTCCACACAGAGAGTGCAGTAAAAGCAGCACATCAGCAGAGCAGCAGCTTCAGTGCTCCCTCTGCTACATCAACACATGATGCCTTCAGGCAAAGTGTTCAGTGTAGGCCAGCACATGTTTGACCTAGGCATAATCACTGTTACTACACCTGTTGCATGAAAAAGAAAATGAAGACTTGAATCATAAACACCTCCATCCAGTAATGAATGCACGCAAACAACAAAAACGTGAATTTTACAACCTGGTAAAATGTGGTTTGTTTAACAGCAAGACCGATTTAAATAGGAGTGAATGATCCAATCTATCTAATGTGTGGGAAACACATACCTTCACAGAGCTGAAATGCCAGATTCAAAACTAAATTTTTTGGAATTATCAAAAATGTTCATTTATATAAAGTTTAGGTTCTCAAAATACACTATTGACATCAATTACCAGATCAACAACATCGTATATTTATTAACTGTAATATAGAGTACAATACTTTTGAATTCATAATGTTTTGAATGTAAATTTCTTTTTCAGTTTGTTTCCTTTCTGTTAAATTTGATCCTTTTTTCAGTGTGATTTAGTCATATATGTACAGCACTGCAGTAAATCCTCCTCCTTGAAATCCTCCTGAATTGAATCCTCCTCCTTTGCATTGAAACTGTTAAAGCGATATATTGATGCAACTGTGTGATTATTTTGGAGGATAGGATAACAAACTGAAACATCTCTCTGTCTGGGCCAATACAGTTCAGCTGCAACACAGTGTACAGTTTCCTAAATGGTTACACCAACCACCCAGACTGAGATATTAAGCAGCTAACAGTAAAGTAGTACAAAACTGCAATTCTGGCTCCAGCATTTAAACATACACCTTTACAGTAGAAATTAACACACCTAGTAGAAAACTAATTGTAAAAGTAATTTCCTCATTTCTAACAACTGCATGTGGTGAGAAATATCACCTGTTTCAGTTTTATGAAAGCTTTTAATTCTGCAAAGCCTGTTTCTTTGAGTGAGAGGTGGGTGAGTATCTGATTGCTACGAGGAACCTTTGCACCGCACGCATCCCACCACTTGCCAGTTTTGATTAGCTGGGAATTAGTGGCAGATTCAGGCACTGCCAACATGGGGACAGTGGAGCAACTGAACTTCAGAACTGCTATTCAGAAACCTATGAGTGACATCATTGAAGCTATGTCCATCTTTGACAATTTAGCGATCACAAAGGCAAATCAACATTTGTACTTAATTTTTCTCTGTGTCCCGAAAAAATTTGGTTTCTCTACTTGCGCAATATCCTGGGCGTTGTTGTAGATATGATTCACAGGAAATTAGATTGGGTGCCTCATAAAAGACAACGAAAGAGGATTACAAGTCATATAGCCATCATATGCAAATTTAATTAGTTCAACTGTTTGCGTGCCAATTACAGCCAACACGGCTCAGTGTCAGACCGTAAAAAAAGATCTGGCCAACAGTGTGCTAGTTAATGAGGCCACATCTAGAAGTGCATCATTTATGTGGAGACAAAATGACGTAGTGATACAGCAACACAGACAGTCAGCTGATCTGGGACCTGGACTGAACTGATGAGTAATGATGTGACAGAGACGGTGTAGTCGCGGTGTAGAGTGTGTGTTTGTGTGTCCTGGGGTGGGGGGGGCGTAACAGAAAATAATTGAGAAGCACTGCTCTAAAACTACATTGGACAACTTTTCTGAATTTGTTGTGTAATGCTGTCCATTTAGTAACACATGATCAGACTGAAAGATGCATATCTCACCTGCAGGAGCTAATAGGTAAGGTCTACTGAGTGACAAAGCTGGACTTTCACCTTTGCTTTTCTGCCTTGCGTCAGACTCTAAAGACATAATCCCCACCACATAGCTATTCCTGTGTTAAAACTTGTCTAAGTGAGGTCAGCACACCTCAGTCACAATAAAAACGAAAACATAATAATTTCATCTTAGCTAGAAAAGCCACAAAAACGGAAATTTATTAAAAGGCCGTGAAAGTTAAAACTTCATTGGTTTTGGGTCGGCAAACAATTTTCAGTGGAACCTTTTAGACCCACTGTGTTTCTAAGTCCATCACAAGTCACATACACATTAACACACATGGAATATTTACAAAAAGCTGGTGGTGGTGGTGGTGGTGGGGTAATCACAAAGGAAGATTACCTGAACCCATTTATCAGAAGGTGTAACCTGTCATAAATTTGGTTCCCTATTATGCAAGACAAATCACCAAATGAAAGAGGGGAGCTAACCTGTATGCATTAGCTGAGTGACTTCTGGCTAATTCAATCACTGCAAATCAAAAATCCACCGACTGTTTATTAGCTGAGTTACTAATAAACAGTTACTTCAATTTGTAATTCTTTTGTAAACTTTTCTTTAACATGGGATATAAACTATTTCTCCCTGCATTTCTTTGAAAAGACATACATATACATACTACTGCCACACTCATTTATAGCCATTTTATGTTATTTGATTGCATATTTCCTCATTGTTATCACTCTTATCTCATTATGAATGAACTTCTCCAGTTCCTGAACTGGCAGCATGTGCCGTGTCAATAAGAAACCTTTCATACAAAGACAGTAAGTGTTCGACTCAGCCCACTGGCAGCAATTATCCAGGATTACAACTGGATGTAATTCATAATTCATTTTAAAGGAAACAAGTTAAAGCAACACTGTTTAACTTTTTCAGATCAGCAGCAAGGCCACTAATTTCAGGACATTGGCAAACTCTGTTGGGTATTGGATGCAGCTTACCCTGGGAGGTTAATGGCTCATGTTAGAAAACAATTGCTGCCAATGGTTCAAACAAATTCAAAATCAATGAACCAGAGCAGTGCAGGCTTCAGACTTAAATCCAATGGAGCTGAACCTCCAAGTGGTGCAACATACCCCAGTGAACTTCTGAAACAGCATTGGAGCCAGTTTGGTCAGAGTGGATTTATGTTACATTTAATTTATCAAGAAGATTCCTTGTTTTTGACTACTAATACTACTTAAACCAATCAAAGGCTACAACAGATCTCTTGCGTCCCTTGCATGAGAGAAACTAGCATAATCGATAACTAACAAACATACTCTATGCCAAGTCAGTATTCAGTAAAAACACTTCCGCACTTTGGCACATAACTGCCCACCACTAACTCAAATTCAAACAAAAGGCCCATGGTGGAGAAGGAGGCTGAGGGAAGCTAAGGGCAACAGTGGGAGGAGTGAACAGGTTCATTTCAGTCAGCTGCAGTACAAGCTGAACAGGATTCCAGGACTTGTTATACAACTGCTGTGGAGACTAAAGAAGGCTGCTGGTTTTGTCTCAATAATATGTCAATACCTGTACCAGTTATTCTGAACTCACATAGCCCACGTTAATGTTCATTAACTAACAAACCCAAGGAAGGACAGAGATAAAATTGTTCAACATGGCTGTCAGATGTCAATTATCACTGAATCCTTCTTTCTACTGCCAATGAGAAATGGATGCCGCACACAGTGGAGACACTCAATTCAAATTCCACAATTATATAGTAAAATAGAGAAAACGCACATTTTGATTTGATAATTCATACTTCATCATCATTAATACATCGCCTATTGCTTATCCGTTTCTGGGTTACGGGGGGTGCTGGAGCCAATCCCAGCTCACACTGGGCAAGGGAGGGTGCACCATGGACAGGTTGTCAGTCCATTACAGGGCCAACATACAGAGACAGACAAAGACAAACAACCATTCACATTCATATTAACTCACACTTCTCAATTAAAAATTTTAAATCAAAACAGATTTTAGGAAAATATTGTTCTATTGCTTTGTTGTTAATCACTATACACATTTAAAAGGTATCATATGAGGTTTGTGTGACTTATAGTGTTTCAGTATGTAAACTAGATATAAGATTGTGTACGCCAATACCCCAGGCAAAACACAAGACTTGAAACAGAGAGGTTTATTGGATTTACTGGTATGTCTTTGCTGCATTCAATCTGGCAGCTTTGGAAATGGGCTGTTTGTCTGTCCTATAGAATAAAGATGACTCAATTTGCAATTCATCAAGTACCTAACTAAACAGGAATGACTCATCCATCTGACACTGCACTGTGAAACCAGCTGCTAACTGTGTCCTGCACAACCAATTCTGCTCAAGACTTTGCCTTATGATGCACATTGGAGGCTTTAATAGTGTCAGGTGTGCTGTATGTATGAGTCAGTGTGTAACAGTGGAGAAAAGACACAGAGCAGTGAGTGGAGATTCTCAGTGGACACACATCCACGAATGTGGACTGATTAAGGCCATAGATCTTTGCGTGATCAGTTAAGGTGGTAAAATATTTTCCCTCACTGTACATAGATGTACAAATCTCTTTCTGGTGTACATGCTTTCTCCCACAGATGCAAGGAACTTTGTTCTTCCTTGCAGTGAAAATATCTGAAGACTGCTTCTAAATGTCCCCTCCACATTCTGGTTGAGAACGCATCATGAGGTAAACTGTACTGAAAAAATTAAATAAAAAAATAAAAAATAAAATAATATTTAATCTTTTACTTCGAGAATATTCATTCTTCCTACAAGCCGTTTCCTCTAATGTATCATAGGTACAAGCATTGTGAATGGATTGGTGGATTATTTGTCGACCGATTTCTCAATTAACTTAAAAAAAAAAAGCCGTGTAATATCCTGAATTGCATGGAAGTGTGATAAGCCAAGCGTCATTCACACATCATGTGTTAACATTTTGAGTTCAAGAGGCCAAGTTCTACATGGATAGAAATGACAGCTCTCAGCCGGTTCACTCACCCACTTTATCCACTCCATACTTGTGACCCGCCACCTGATGTGACAGCGGGACGCAGCCGCTCAGATGAGTTTGGCCCGATGGCCACTGGCCGCTCTTCTCTTTGGCGGAGGAGCCACCGGGAAGCCGTGGGGTCAGGTTGACTCCAACTGAGGCAGAGCTGGAGGTCAGTTCCAGTCTGCCAAGAGCTAAAGAAGACTCCGTCATCACCTGATGCTGAGTTGTTGACATCAGTTTAAAAAAATTAATTTAAATAAAAAAGGGAAAACAACAAAGCCTTTGCCCAAAGCTAAAGATTTCTATGAAAAAAAAATCTATGTGACTGTGTTGATTCACATGCTGTTATTACATAAGCGCAAAAAACAGCCCTGCACACAAATTCAACTAATTGTTTGGGCGTGAGGTTGAGAGGCTTTCGTGGAAATGGTCCAGTCCAGACGAATCCAGGCACTGAAGCCTCGGTCGCGTTGGTTGTTTTCGACCACGGACGAGCACCACGCTGACGGACGGCAGCACCAATGTTACCCCCGCTGTCCCCAGTGGTGAAACTAAGCTCCCGAAGCAGCGCCGATTCAATGATTTTCATATCTTGAAGAGCAGCATAAATACGTCCTAGCCACATCCCCTTTCCTCCAAGACTCAGGAACAGCTAGGACAAAAACTACTTCCGTTCTCATCTTCCAAAATAAAACCAACGGGGGTACATAAATAATACCGTGTATCAAGGATAATAATAAAGACAAGTATGGAGAAAACAGAAGTTGGCTCTCCTTTTGTTGGTTTGTTTCACTGCTCGGTCAGAACCCAGAAGTCTCTATTTAAAATGAAATCTAAATTATTTGGCGCCTTTACTATGAAGGCAATATCACCAAACGTCTCGAGCTCTGTCTGTCAACTTAAGCTTTACTTCCCCAGTCAACAACTAGTCACTGTCTCTCAATAATGCAGATGTGACCACAAATTCAGGGGTGATATCCAGCCCCAGACAACCGACACAGAAGCAGGCGGGGCGAACGGAGACGATAAAATCCCGAAATTAGGGAAAGATGTTAGTCAGTCCTCATTTTAATTGATGCCTTATTGATGCTATCCATTCGGGTGCCAAATGAGTATTTACTCGAGTCACGGCTCGGCAGAGCAGAGGGACGTCACGGATGCCGTATAACCGCCTTCAAAGAGAAGGCCTGTCCAGCGAGGATGGGCACGAAATAGTACTTTGTTGTCCTGAAATCGAGGTTATTAAAAAATCGACAGTGTGGTCCTTGGGAGAAGAAATCCAGGTCAGTGCAGGCAGCTACCTCTCTACGTAACCAACGCCCAGAACTTCCGACACGTTTGCGACGTTTGCCATTACTGTCGCAAAACATACCTTTTCACACCTTTGCGGCAGCAATGTGATTTCCATTTGACAGCAGAACTTGCATGTATGGGATAAGGATGTGTGTCAACTTTGCCGTTAATTCCCTTTAACTGTTAACATGTTTAACATTTGATTAATTAAATACAAGAACACAAGTGTGACTTATTAGTATTACGAAGAAGATTCATTCGAATGTTATCCTGGAAGTTAAGACTACCTGAACTTTGATTCTCAATATCAACACAAATTAGGAGCTGGAATCATATACACAATCAGACATATCTTGAGCCAGATGATGAGTCCAAGTACGGGTGGATTTATTTGGAAATCTGGGTTGTCAATTATCATAAACATAATGTAAAACTCAATTAACTCGGGGGGGCCTGCCTCTGGTTTCTCTTCTCTTAAACATTTTATTGGTCTGTGTATTGACAAACTAATAAATTCACTAGTAAACCTCTCCCAGTCATTGGCAACCTTTCTCACACTGCAAGCCTTCGTGTAATCATAGTTTATGACTGACTGTAGGATGGAAATATTTTGGTATCTCCAAGATTAGAATCTTAATTTTCCCATGTAAGTCTTTCATGTGATACAAATCAAGAGAGGGCCCCCCTCCCTGAGAAATTCCCTGTCATACTAGGATTTAAAGCCTCCTCCATCATCATTCCAAAACAATCCTCATCCCTAATTGCTCTGACAATTACACTTATCTGTCGGAAAAAGTCACTATCGTTCTAATTTACCAAAATTTTCATAAACATAAATAATGGAATCAGTAAACAGAATGTGGCTGTTTACCCTTAAAATGATGTGTTGTTCCATCCACTACTAACCAAAACATATGCTGGGTACATACATTATTATGCAAATTGAATTTAAGTGTAATAAGCATAAAATTTTTGGTTTTTCAATTGAACTCATGGATGATATTGTGTCTGAGGTCTCTTTCGATCACTAAAATACATCTGAGACACCTACTATAATTAGTTTGCCAGGTGAGCCCTAATTAAATAAGTGTTCCACATCGGTAAGCATGCCACAGGTTTCAAGCAATATGGGAAAGAAAGTGGATCTCTCTGCTACTGAAAAGCATCAAATAGTGCAATGCCTTGGACAAGGTATGAAAACATTAGCTATTTCACGAGAATTTAAGCGTGATCATCGTACTGTGAAGAGATTTGTGGCTGATGCAGAGCAGAGATGGGTTTGTGCAGATAAAGACATAATGAAGAAGGTTTCTGCCAGACAAATTCGTCGGATTAAGAGAGTAGCTGCTAAAATGCCATTACAAAGCAGCAAAAGTATTTTGAGTATTTGAAGCTGCTGGTGCCTCTGGAGTCCCACAAACCTCAAGGTGTAGGATCCTCCACAGACTTCCAATTGTGCACAAATCTACTATTTGGCCACCCCTAAGCAATGGTCACAAGCAGAAACGGTTGCGGTGTGCCCAGGAATACATGAAGACTAATTTTCAGTATTGTTCACCGATGAGTGCCATGCAACCCTGAATGGTCCAGATGGATGGATTAGTGGATGGTTGGTGGATGGCCACCATGTCCCAACAAAGCTGCAACGTCAGCACAGAGGTGATGGAGTCATGTTTTGGGCTGGAATCACTGGTAGAGAGCTGGTAGGCCCTTTTAGGGTCACTGAAGGTGTGAAAATGACCTCAGCAAAGTATATAGAGTTTCTGGTACAAAAAGAAGTAGAAAAATCATCTTCATTCATGACAATGGAGAACCTTTGGAGCATCCTCAAGCAAAAGATCTATGAGGGTGGGAGGCAGTTCACATCAAAACAGCAGCTCAGAACAGTGCATTTTGAGCTTTTTATTTTTGAGAAAATACTACAGTATTTTTTTTTAAAAATGGCTGTGAAATTTAAAGTTATTTACTACATTAATCACAGTAACATTATTGTGTATATTTTTTACAGTATAATGCCATAATTTTTTACAATACAACTGTGCCCATGTGACAAAAATCACAGTAATTTAAGTATTACTGTCGTGAAAGGGTCACTGTAAAGAAAACCTGAGTAACCCGAGTAGCCTGAAGCCTTACACAAGGCTTTATATTGTACTTGTGTTAAAATTTGTTGCGTTTGCGTCGTTTATGTTGATTAATTTCACTTATGTCTGAGAGGAATTCAGCAAAAACGTCTCCACAGTCGTAACAGGCAACTTAACGTTAGCGATAGCATAAACTGACTTTTAACACTGACGCTTTTAGCACTTTCTAGCATTAACTCCTGTTTTTTAACTTAGCTAAAATATTAGCAGAGACAGAGACCTGTTTAAAGATTGCTCCTTGAGAGTTTGAAATTGTATTGCTGTGCGGGAGAAGGTTTTTTTTTTATCCACCCTTGCCCTCTGTGGGAGGGTTAGGGTTAGAGTTCATTTTAGGGGCCCAGATTGTCATTTCCTGTAGTTATTACCTTCATGATCAAACCCTCTGTTTGGACAGTCCAAAATGTATGATGATTGGACACTGACTTATAATGTCATCAGACAATCACATCATTAAAAGACAAGGTTTTTATATATTTTAATCAGGTACTGTGTGTATAGTTTCCTCCTCACATCTTCAATGGTTTCCCTTTAAAGATATTAAAGATTAAGTGAACCTTTCAGTTTGGTAACTGACATTTACAGGGATGTAATGATTGCTAAAAAGTGTTTCCATGCTGGCCAAGTAATTTTAACTGATTAACAGTCAAAATTGTCATGGCGTTTTCTCACTTAGATGTACAGTGGTCATAGCCATGACTAATGTATTATTGAGCAGTGGTCAGGAGTAAATGTTGTTTCTCAACCGTTTTACACCACAGCCATCATTAAGTTTTTTGCATTTCGATAATATATCTTATAATGGAAAGTCACTCAAACCTTTCCACAGTCTAACATTCTACCAGTGTTTGAACTGGTGTGCTGAGGTTAAAATATATGAATGCAATAGAATGCTCATCCTTGAAGCATTTCAACTTGTTTCATATAAGTTCATATATATAACTGTTTGCAAATATCTGAAAACGTTTGAGCCCTATTTCGAAGAACTTATGAATGAATTGACCTGAGAGACCCGCAGAAACCTGCAGTCTGTAGTGTAAGGCAGAGAAGGAGCAGTGAATGCAGTGTAAACAGCGCTACCATATGGTAGACCTGCTATACAACATTTGACCAGTGTTTCCAGATTTTATCTGGAAATCGGTAATCATGAGTGAGTCTGATTCTTTTTTTTTTTTCTTTTCTTTGTCATAGCAACATCAGCTTGTCGGGGCTTGTTGAGGCTGCCTTTACAACCCAACCAACAGCTTGGCAGCATAAATACACTAAGGTTGATAAATGCAGAGTTGATATGTTTGTCCTGCCCGCTGCCCCCATTCTGCTTTACACCATTTGTCTGTTTATTATGACACTCTTCATGACATTCTTTCTCCAAACACGATAAGTAAATTAATAATAAAAATTATAATAATGTTATGAAAACAGGTTTATAGCTGGTGCACAAGAAGTTAGTTGATTAGTTTATTATTATCAGAGTAAGAATCAGAAGAATAAGAAGTACGTAAATCCCAATGAGAAATTCGGTACGTTACAGAAGAGAAATATAAATATCCTTCGTTATTATAGGGATAGAATGTAAAAATTTATATTAAATTAGAAAGTAAAAGATACAGGTCTATGATTATTTAAGATTAACTGGAAACAAAAAAAATATAAATAGGGTTAGGGGTTAGTTACATTCGTTTTTAACACTGTGCTTTACTTTTGTTGTGTCTATATGCACGTATGAAAACATGCTTGAGGTGACTTGCGAACTACGTTTCCCAGGATTCATTTGGCAGGCACGACCGTAAACAGAAACAAGCGGAAACAAAGGAGGTTTTATTAAAACACAAACACATCCCTTACCGTGGAAGTACTCAGGGATTAATCTGCAGCCATTGAAGTCGTCAGCAATAACACTGAAACTGAAAATTAAAAGCGTGTCGAAGTGAGCTCGGAAGCGGCCAGCACCAGTCTTCATGGCGCTGAAAAGAATACAGAAGGTAAGTTTGGCTTGCTAGCTTGGAATGCCGGCTAATGGCAGCTAACTGGCGCAGCAGGGGCTAGCGTCAGAGTTTTTATGGTTCATGATCATCAATTTCTACACTACCTTCGATGTAAACCAACTTCTGGCGGACTTTGTAACACATTTGTGCATTCGTTGTTTGTTGACACCACACAAAACACACGAAATGACAACTTCAAAGTTCCATGCTATGTCGTTTAGAAATAACCAAGTTAGCTTACTAACTGCCCCGTTTAGCTACCTCCGTGTCATTATGTCACTTTTAATGAAGCCATCATTGTACGAGCCGTTTATCTTGTCTTTGTAGCCAAACAACAGCCCTCTTGTTACGTATGCTCTTGACTGGACAACTGGCTGCATTGACCAGGAAAGTCAGCACTCCACAACGCTATTCCTTTACATCCGTTTGAATTGCCTTTTTGTAATAGACAGCAGCTTGTCCGTTATCTTCTGACTAAAAAAAACATCACTTATTAAGTCCTCATTAACTTCAGAATTTCTGGGGAAATGAGAAATGCACTACTATATGCGTTATCTGGAAATAAATAAGATAAATTGTGTACTCTTCCTAATAGCTTTAAATGTGTATACTTCCCTTGGCTGAAAGCTCATTTTCTCCCCTATGCCACTCCTTTCCAACAAGGAAATACCCTGATGCAGACAGTAAGGCAGAGGAGGACTGAAGGAAAGTTGGAAGCCTCCCTGGACATATAAGTTATTGAAACATCAATAGTGGAACTGCCTGCTCACTGCTGGAGTGGCATTGATCTAATTATTTGTAGCTAGACAATTATTACACTGAAAACAATGTACCCCGACTATCATGACTCAGCTGATGAACGATCTGAAATGTTATCAGATTTAGTCGCTATTGCTAAGCTCACTTTGGGAAACCAAAATTTGTCAGGCATGCCAGGAACAACTGGGAAGAATGTTTGACCTAAAATTGAAAATGTACATGCTTAACAGGTACTTGACCTGTTAAGTTTAACTTGATATTTCTGCTGGGTTGAACAGGAGCTGCAGGACCTGCAGAGAGACCCTCCAGCACAGTGCTCTGCTGGACCAGTGGGGGATGACTGTGAGTACACATAATTGCACATTTCATGTATTGATGCAACCCTCACCTGATCACATTTAAAAGGAACAGCTGCTCAGTGCCTGTGCCAGTGGTATTTTTGATGGTTAACATGGCAGTAAAACCCAATTATGTCACTGTTTCAACTCATTTGCATTAAACCAACAAGTAAATCAACAAAGAACTAAAGATCTAATTAATCTAAAAAAAATGAATCAGCAATATGAACAGGTGCACCTAGATGATACAGTGGCTAGCCCTGTTACGTCATGGGGGGACAGTCGTGGGCCTGTGTGTAAGCAGGGCATTGTAACTTCCTCCTACTGTTCAAAGACTTGTGCCTTAGGTTGATTGGGAACTCTAAAAGTAAACATGATTGGTTGTTTGTGTCTATATTCTAGGCCAATGGTTAGCTCTCAGCTGGGCAGAGGCATTAATTTTTGCAGGAAGAGTGTACAAAGGTGAATGGATGATGGACTGCTGAACATTTTGTCAGTGACATGTACAGCTTACATTCCTCTATCTCTATTTCTCCTTTGCTTCCAGTGTTTCATTGGCAGGCAACCATAATGGGTCCAGTGAGTATCATGCCATGGCTTAAGCCTCTCAAGCCTTTCATACAGACTACTTTGCAGCACTTATTAGCGATATGGACTTAAATAGTTTTTTGCTTTTTTACATAGACCACTATTAAAATGCTTGAAAATACCTCCATTTCATCATCTTAAATTAAGTTATGTTACAGATGCTTCATCAAGAATGGACTTGCAAAGAACAGACAATAAGAAATACAACTATTTACAAAAATTTAAATATTTGATACAAACAAACAAACAAACAAACAAACATTATTATTCCATAGAGGAAAGTGGATGAATTTTTATGATAAAATTCAAAAGGGGGGTGTCCTCAAAATTTTGACAGGTGTCACTTTTGACACTTGGCAGCCACATCAGGGAGTTATTTAGACTGCTGTTGCATTTCCTTTCAATTGTTTTGAATGCCTATCGCTTTGGCTCACTGCTTTTTCACTGTAACACAAAGTGGCTATGATCAAGTAAATGAATTAATTTTGAAATTAGCTTTGTATACATATCATGTATACAATGCTAATCATGATACCATATCATGAAGAAATACATAATAAGTGACACTAACTAGATAACATATTCAAGTGAAGTAGGCAAATATCCATCAGATATCCTGTATTAGGAAATAGTGTTGTTGATTTCATTAACTGTGAAAAATGAAAATGAAAATATATATTTTCAGGGAAACTGTATCACAAAGCCAGATTAATAAATTAACTAGTGGCAATGTGATAGCTGGTGTTGGAGAATTTTGTTATATTTAGGTTTATTTGGGTGCATTTACATTAGTTTGTTGTGATTGCAAAATGGGTGGGAAGTTTATATTGGTTACAAATGTATGGAGAGTGACTCGGGCTATAAAATGATATATGATGTGCAAATAAACAAGTTTGAGTATCACTGCATGGATTTTTGTGGATGCGAATCAACCAATGACCTGCTCCAAGAAAAACATGTCAGTTAGGCAAATACTAGTAGAGCAGTGGCTCACAGGATTTATTTTGCAAGTTTAAATCACTACACCTGGGTTGCCTTTAATTGCAGTCAAACACCATGGTAGTGCAGCTAAAGAATTTAATAAAAATAACATATGTTGTTTTGTACAAAAACCAAGAGCATAATTCTGCTGTACAATTGGATTTTATTTATTTGTTTATTTTATTTAATTTTTTTTTCAAAAGGAAGCTGATGCCTTTTGAAGGGGAGAAATTGGCCATATTGTGTGTGTGTGTCTGTCTGTGTGTTGTTTTTGTTTTTTTGGTTAGTAATGTAACAGTAAGTAATGGGAATTGTAGTTTGATATTAAAGTAAAATTGACATGATGGATTACCTCCATTAATGGTTGACATTTCAAGAAATCAGTGACTTCAGTAAAAATAGGTTCAACAGGACAATAACCAGCAATTTATGTAGATTGAACATTTTTATCAGGAGGTCAAACTGAAAGAGTCAGCACAGAAGATCAAAGTTGACGTCAGAGGTGTGCCTATGAACTTTGTTAGGTGTTGACACACATGACAGTATGGAAAGTAAAATTATGATTAATTTTACTTAAACTGTTCAAACTTGGACCTATTTTTCATTATGCCCCTGCTCAATAAGATCTCTCAATCAATGTGTTGGAGACAGTTATTGACCATCATAACCACTAAAACAAATTACCTTAACAATAAAAATCTAAATACTTAAAGTTGCCTGAATATGAGAGATGTGGTGTGTGCAGCACCTAACAACCCCAACATGCAACCCCAAAAATAGATGCAGCCTTGTAACTTTGAACTTCACTTTCAGCGTGAGCAGCTATGTGCCAATAATTCACTTAAATCATCAATAAAAGGCTTCATAGTCTGAATACCTCAAAGAGAACCTGTTCTTTATCAAAATGGCTGTAGTTCACTGGCTGGTTGCAGTTGATTTATTTTATTTGTGAAGAAATACACTGACAGAAATATCTTCCATATCTTTATGCCAGGGTGACAGTCCTTATCAAGGAGGCGTTTTCTTTCTCACAATTCACTTCCCTACTGACTACCCATTCAAGCCACCAAAGGTAAGAGCTGGTTATATAGTCCAAAGCTTTGTAATGTTACACTGTGGAATTTATCCTGTTGGTTGTGCAGGAAAACCAGGAAACCCTCTGACCCTGTAAACACCTCCTGTTTTATAAATGATGTCAGAGATTATACTCACCAAGTTGTATTCATCATTGTAAAGGTACTTTCAATAATAAATGAGAACATTGAACTCAAACCATCCAATATTATTTGTTGCATATTACCAACTGTTTCCTCTGTTTTGATGTCATATTAAGCAGTGTGATTAACTTAGGCCTAGGAAAAGTCATTGTATACAGGTAACACTGTAGGGAACCAAGGGCAACAGCTCCCTGTCTAGAAAAACTTTTATGGATGATACGGACCACAGGGTAGCTTTCCTCCTTCCTCCATACCAATTATCAGAAATACAAACATACACAAGTTTTTAAATCCCTGCAGTTGATGAAAACCTCCTCAAATTAAAGCTATTCATTACTGGAATTTGAAATTGCTGGAGTGCAGATCCTGAGAAACACTTGTGTGCTGACTGTAAAAGTTTATTTTACTAGTAGTATTTTACTACTAGTGTGTGTGTTTTGTTTTTTTTTTGTTTTTTTTTCCCCCACAGGTAGCATTTACAACAAAGATTTATCATCCAAATATTAACAGCAATGGGAGTATCTGTTTGGACATTCTACGTTCACAGTGGTCACCAGCACTAACAGTCTCTAAAGGTAATTGCGCAATCTTGGTTGGTTGGTTGATCACCATATCAAATGTTACTACAACACACTTATAACATCTCCATTGGCCATTATTTTAAGCATGCAGAATGTAAATATTCATATTTGTTCACTATCCCATTTTTAAAATATCAGTATTTGTATTATTACCACTGTGTAAAGCTATCCTGTTTGGCAGAAGCAGCAATTCCTTGATTCTTGTGTAGTTCATACATTCATATTTAATATTTAACTGTGGTCCACTGGTAGTGTTGCAAAAAAATGAACTAACTTATACAATGTTCCTCAGGGATTTTGTTAACTGGTTCTGTTGTGCATGACATTCGACTTAAATTTATATATATATTTATAAGTGGAGTACTTCACATCATTGTTTATAGCACATCTCAGAGCACTAAATGGTAACAACTCAGCCATTTTGACTTGGACATTCAGAAACATATGCGAACTGACTTTAACTTAGTTCTGGTACTTCTGGTATGTTTTTACTGCCCGTAGAAATAACAGTATCCCAGTAACAGACATCAATAACAGATATACGAATGACTTCCTCGCCGCCATGATAACACAGATATTAAGATTAATTCATTCATTTATTTATCTTCTACCGCTTATCTGTTCTCTAACTATCGTGTCCATCTCATGCACTGCTCCAAGGTTCACTGGATACTGTCTCACCAGTGGATGCATGACCCCTTCTGTACTGTGGATATACTTGGTGCCATGTCTCCATAATCATTCTTGAATCTTGCTTCAGTGGCTGCAAGAGTTCACTCTACTTGATCTTTTGGTCTGTGACTTCTGGCACTTCCACGGGTTAGTACCAACTCCTCACTGATGTTTCTCCCTCAAGAGATCCCAACCTCATCAGCCTGGCATAGAGCCTCTCTAACTAAAATCTCACTGGAACCCTGTCTCTTCTGGTTTGATGTAGTTTTCTCAAGTCTCTGGTGGTTATCAGGTCGGATTATCTTAACAACCACACCATCCCTTTCCAGATCCCAAATGGGACTTCACTGCACCATTTGCGAACTGGCCATTGAGGTGTCCTGCTGCCTTCAGGTTTTTGTGGGTCATTAACACCTTGGCCCTGGAGTCCATTAGGCACGGAACTCCATCCACATTGGTGAAGATGTCGTCCCCCACCCAGTAGGCATGCTCCAGGATGACTCGCACATCTAGTGCCATTACTTCTTGTACCCTCCAGTTGCTGCCTGGCAGGACTCACAGAGGGCTCGTTTCTGTTAAGGTGTTAACTTGTTTTGCTCATCTGGTAGGAGATAATCCCCCTTCTTCACTGGTGTGTCATTTTTTTAAGGCCGTACTAGGTCTACCAGTTGATTACCCTGTTAACCTCCCTGGTTATCAGTCTGGTGCTGCTGTGGTGGTCTTGGACCAGGGCTTTCAGCTGGTTTCTGGGCTTCTCATGCAGCTTTTGCCTTGGCAGGCTGCTGCTGGGCTCTCTTTTCTCCTACTGTCATTATCACTCCAACTTTATATTTGTATTGTACTTCTACTCCTTCTTTCTATTCTTGTATTTTTTTTTTTTTTTTTTTTATTCCTTGAAGCTCCAACGTCTGTGCTGTCAGTCCTCCTCCATTGGGCTCCTCATTCCCACAAAGGTCTTAAAGCTCTGGGGCTAAATTCACAAAACTTTCTTCAGAAAAAAAATCTTCTCAAGTGCCAATTTTCTCCTAACTAATTTAGTAGTATTATTATCATTATTTATGTTAAGACACTGCTGCACACATGCTAAATCCACCATAATATTACCTTTCTTAAAAGTTCTACGTATTTATAAGTTCCCTATTGCTCTTGGTTAAACACAACTAAACTGGCTTGCTTCAACATCCTTAATCTACATGTGAACTCTTTTTGATTTCTCTTTCAGTTTTATTGTCCATATGTTCATTGCTTTGTGATCCAAACCCAGATGATCCCTTAGTTCCAGACATAGCGCACATATACAAGAACGACAAAGACAAGTGAGTAGTGCGTGTGGCTTCATTGATGCTTTTTTTTTTGTCCACAAATATCAATATTAACATCTGGTGACTCTCATCTTTTCTCTCCTCAGATACAACAAACTAGCAAAAGAATGGACCCAAAAATATGCTATGTAAAGAAAAAAGCCCAACAAAAGATTTTTTCTTCTTTTTTTTCCCCCCGTTTTTCCATCTTTTTTAAAGTCACACCACACTGTAAATTATAGTGTGGAATCATGAAGTAATCTTGTTAGCTTCCATCACACTGTAATGCTGTTGTTATTAATATGATATCAAGCATTTGCTCTGTCTTGACACAGACATGTTTTTGCATTGAGGGCATTTTATTTATTAAAACACAAATTTATGACGAACTGCTTCAACGAATTGTTCGTTCTTAAATAAAAATATGTAGGGACGAAGTCCCACGACAAGAGAGAAGCTGAGGAACAGAGCAACAGGATAAAAATACTGACTATCCAAACTGCTCCATAACTGGAAAATTCCAGCTTTGCTCTTTGCTAGCATCCATCAGAGGCAAGCAAGAAAAATGCTGACGCCTGGAAATGGTCATTCATTCATTGTCTATACTGCTTCTCTTCTCTTCAGGGTTGGTGGTGGGATGGATTGGGGGGGGGGCAGGTCAAGCCAATCCCAGCTGACATTGGGTAGCAGTGGGGTACACCCTGGAAAGGTCAGAGACACACAGCCAATCAAGCTTACACTGATGCCTATGGGAAACCATGCATGTCTTTGGACTGAGGGAGGAAGCCAGAGTCTCTGGAGAGAACCCATGAAGGCCAAGGGAGAACATACAAACGTGTGTGTGTGTGTGTGTGTGTGTGTGAAATGTATGTCAGAAGAACAGAAGAATACTGACAAGATCATAATCGATCGTATATATGTACATATATATATACGATCAATTATGATCTTGTCCGTGTGTGAAATGTATGTCAGAAGAACAGAAGAATACTGAAAAGATCATAATGGATCTCTAACAGTACATCATTCTCAGTGATGGGATACTAAATTTGAGTGAATGAATGAATGTGCGATTGCAGTTCCCCTCAAAATGGAAGAAATCGCAAGTAATGGCTGTCTCATCTCTTCTTCCTCTCATTATTTCAAAATGTGTAGTATTAAAGTTCTCTGCACATGTATAATTTTATTAATTTTTGTTTATTGTCATCCCAATGTAAATATGTCATTGAAATAATGTACTACTCCCTAGGAATAGTTGTCATGTTGGTTTTCTGTTTGGATTACACCAGAACAAAGATCACGTTTTTAACTCCATTAAAATATATACCAAATTGTTGAATGTGAACTTCTGTTTGAACCCCCCGGGCTGTATATATAACTATTGATGACATAGAAAATCATCAATCCCGTGCTCTGTTCATATGTACGCACCTGTGACTTTGAGGCCTGTGTGGTATACTTTTTTTTAAATCATGATTTTTATGGTTGAGCTCAGTTTTGATGCCATTACTTAATACTGATGTGTGGAGGCTGGATAGTCTCTTTATGTGATTTGGCATGTTGATGATATTTTTTGGTATTGGTATAAATGTATGGTATTTAACCTTAAATGGTACAGCAGCATACTCATAAATACTGTAGAAAGCAAATGTGATAAACTAAAATAATCTATAATGAATACAAAGAATAATTGCCTTTACACAAGAATGGGCGACCATTTATATATGGATCTCAAGTAGTGAGTAGTCGAAAGTTGTGCTTTAACCCTCCGGTCGTGTTCACCTCCCGCCCCTTACTTTAGTTTTCCCGGTCAAAATTGACTGGTCTGTTTTAAATGCTCTTAAATTAGCACAAAAACCATTTTTCACCACCAAATTTTTATTCAACATTCTTTAGCTGTGAACAATGTCTCAAAGTAGTGTTTAACATGAATTTATAGAATTAGACATAAAATAACTGCAGTGAAAATACAAATAGGCACTGAAAATGTAATGGAAAAACTAAATGGAAAACCAAAGGCTAAACTCAACATGAAGTTGCGTATGTGTGTATTCATACACGAGTGGCATGTGATACTCAGGTCAGAGTGGGCCTTGCAAATGTAGGTTTGTTTTGTTGTCTCTAGGGGCACAGAGCTCCCAGCGCTTCCTTTTCCGCCAATGTCCTTGTTGGGGGAGAGCAGCGAGGGCATTGGCTGGGGCTGGGGCTTGCACACTCCTAACCAGACTGGCAGAGGCTGGTGTGCAGGGAATGTGCTGGTGCCTTTGAATAAGAGGAGGCACCAATGCTGCCCAGATCTTTATTCCATATTTACCTGGTTTGCCTGGAATGTACACCTTGAAGGAACAGCGACCTTTGAAAGGAACCAGGCGCTCATCAACTGTCACATCAGGGCCTGGATTGTACATAAGTGGTAGGTGCTTCACCCACCTGTCCCAAATGTTCCTGATGGCAGCCAGTTTGTCATTTCGCCAGCAGATGGGTCGTGTATCTCTATTATCAAATCGAATAATTATTGAAAGGACATGAAACTGTTGTAAGGACATAGTTGCCCGGAATATAGGCCTCCCAGACTCTGCATCCCACAGACTTTTTGTAGCCTCATTGTTTGAGCGATACACTCCAGCTAAAATCAACAGACCTATGTAGGCTTGGAGATCTACCAGGTCTCCAATTTCTCTCCAGGTATCCCCAAACACATGCTTCCCCTCCAGGTTTGTCATCTCAAGTGTAATTCCCTTGATGGACTCTGGTAAAAAGAGTTGGAAGCTGGACTTGATGTCATCCACACGAGATGTTGCATACCGTGTTGGCCCTGGTGCCATCTTTATGATGTTTTCCACTCTTGCTCTACTTCCTCTGTCCTGGGGGGATGAAGACCAGAGCAAGTGTCCACTCATGGACTGGAATGTATCCTCAGGTGCCTGTTCTTCAGGTGCCTCTCCCTCTCCATCTTGACTGGTCAGTCTCCTCAAAGTCTGGATCAAAATCTAGGTTGTCTTCCACTTCTGAGACATCCTCCTCTATCTCTGGTTCAATTTCAGTGCCCTCTTCATCATGTCCAAAAAGCTGGACCAGAACCTCTTCGACAGAGAACTGCTTGGTCAGTGGCCTACTCAATGTGCGCAGAGTAAAAGGAGTGCAAGGCAAACATCATTCTATATATATGGGGTCTGTGTGAAGATGATACATTGATTAGTCTGGAAGGTGTGGTTCATGTGGGGGATAGGCACAAAAGCGTGGGAAAGAGATGGGTTCACATAACAGACACCTGTCTATCTGTCTGAAGATATGATACATTATTTCATCGGGAAGTTGGTTCACATGGGAGGATCGGCACATAAGCGAGGGAAAGAGATGTGTACCCGCAAAAGACATTGTTCAGTCTGAAATGTGTGTGTGAGTCAGTGAGTCGGGGTGGTGTGAATAGGGATGTTTTCTGTCTGATGGATGAATATAGTCTGGATACCCATTCATTTCCTATGGCGGTCACTTTTGACCGGGAAACACCACAGGCGTAACAAGGTTGTGTAGTGGAGGACATCATAAGGCCTTGAGGCAATCAGATGTAAAACACAATATTTATGAGTGTTTTAAGTTGTAAATTGGTCAGATTTGACCCAAACACGACAGGAGGGTCAAAAGGAGGAAGTCTGTATCAAGTTACTCAGTTCTGGAGCTCTTGAACGATTTGCCTTTTTAAAAATGTGACAGCATTTTATAATTGAACGGATTACTGGGAATAAAATCAAGTGCACAACAAAAACATCCACATCCTAAAAATCTCAGCAATATTGTGTACCGTCATCGGCCTGTTCAGTGATCATTTGAAGATACAATTTTATGTTTTTGTACAATCCATCGTTTTGATCCGTTGAGTTTTATTGGTCCGCTTTAAGTTCTCTTCACGGTGCAAGTGTAACTGTCTTTTTCATTACGTCCTGCCTCAGAGGAAGCGAAACGGAAGCGGAAGTATTCGCGTCAACGTTTTCCCGAAGTGATAAAGTGCGCCTTTCGCCGTTGCTGCTTGTGAGGAGGGACAAGGCACCGCTTCAATTCAATCATCTAATGCATGGTTTTAATAACGCGCTGGTTCAGTGGGGCAATCTATTTGCCATTCTATACTCAAACTAACAGCCGTCAACGTTAATTCGCCACCGACATGGCTCCGTTTAGTGTATTAACCGCAAGCATTAGCCTGGTGGCTAAGTCCTTCGGTGTCTTCTCCTGCACAAACACCCTGGCAAGGTAGCTAACGTGAAGTTACTCTGTCTGTCAGCTAGCTGGAGTTTTAGCAGAAGGGGAGCTAGCCAACTAGTTCATGCTAAGCTGTCTTTACACGTATTTGTGTTCTAAACGGGATACTTTCATATACCATATTGAAACTGAGTAGATTAGCATTTGGAAAACAACCGTCACCGACTCCGGGTAAATTGCAGCAGTTGGGAGCCAGCTTTGAATAGCGTCCTATTTGAGCGGTTTCGGGGAGCTTTTATGATATTAACGTTTAAATAAAAGCAAAATGTACTATTTACATAACTAATGCACCTTGCAGAAGGCAGACTAAACATGTCCTTTGCCATGGGCTGCAGTTTTAGCCTCTTGCAGTTGAGATGTAGGCGATGCAATAGACAGCAATACTGATAACTATACTGAAATGTAAATTATTTATATCATCTCATGAACCACAGATTGTTAGAAGAAATATGTGTTATTTGGCTGTATGGCAAACATATTATGTATAACCAATACACATTTCAGGGTTTTCCTGGCTTAAAATGAGTTAGTAGTGGTGCCTGATCGTGGTCTCACACTCGCACATGCACCTCACCTTCAACTGGCTCAAGAAAATGTTTTACTTGCAGTCTATTTTAGGAGTACTAATTACAAGTAAAAAAAAAGTATTATTTTAAAGTATATTCATTTATTTTTTTAAGTACTTCGTTCAACAGTTTGGAACAATAACCTTCAAGAATCTTAGAGATCCCTGGATTTCCCTTTGAGGCAGCATCATGCAATTCTTTTCTTCTTTTGGATTTATTGGTGGTTTTTCCTGTATCAAAGATATTATGATATGAAAGTCTATGATGGTTGGCCGGTGAGAGACTCATTCATTTTTTGCACCGGCTCATCCGCTAATTTCGGCACAGCGCCACCATTGGCGGTTGCCTGAAATTACAGTTGCAAATAACAAATGACAGATCCCGACGGGGAAACGCTTGATGGAATTTTCAATTAAAACATTGAGCCGTGAGCTGGTGGTGGCAGCCACCAAAATTTCTATGCAGGAAAAACCCTGCATTTGTGAACAGAGTTTTGTATGAAGTTGCCTCCATTTGAGAATGATGATCTAAGAATTTTCTCTGCAATTGTCTACATTTATGTGTATGTGTGCACACGTTCTGCAGGTGTACCAGTGTCCTCCCTGCTGCATGCATCACCCCAGTGAAACGTCTAACTTCTCAGTTCAGCGGCCCTCCAAAGAGACCACTGAATGGATACATGAGATATGTTATGGAGCAGAAGCCAATCATAGTCAGACAAAATCCAGGTAAACCTACAATGCTTTGACATATTGAGTTCTCAATTTTATAAGATTGCTGTACTGATATGGTGGCAGCTGCTTTAAATACAATTTAAAAAAAAAAAAAATGCATTTTTTTAACAACTGCCATCTTGTAACTTTTGCTATTAGAATTCAAATCAGTTGATATCATCCGGAAGATTGCCCAGCAGTGGAGATCCTTGAGCCCACAACAGAAGCAGGTAATTCCCCATCTTACTTGTTGATGAGTTTAAATTAAGTTTTTTCACTCTCAGTTTCACTCTCAGTTTTTGGGTTTTCTTGAGTAAAACATGGGGTAAATAATCAGTTAGACTGAATAAATGTAAAAAAACAAAAAAGAAAACAAAAAACAAAACCCCACAGTGCAATATTTTCTTCTCTATCCATACTGTTTCCACATACAGGACTGTTGTTGTGACCCAAGTTTTCTTTTGTGTAGCCTTTTAAGGAGGCCTCTCAGCAGGCCATGGAGCAGTTTAAAGTGGATCGCCAGCGGTATGAGGCACAATTGACCCCAGCACAGGTCCAGCAGCAAGCCCTGGTGAAGAGGCAGAGGATAGCTAAGAGGACGGCCATCAGCAAGAAGAGGGTAAGGTATACCATAGTTAAAGCCAGATTGCTCTAGAGCAGGGGTCTCAAACTCAATTCACCTGGGGGGCCGCTGGAGGCAGAGTCTGGGTGAGGGTGGGCCGCATAAGGGATTCCACAAAAAAAAAGTAAAAGCGCGCCTTAAGGCCGGGGTATACACGGCTCGCGCCTCTCGTTGCACATAGCTGACAACACAGCATACTTCTGTGCCGTTTCTGTCATGTCATGCGCCGCCACAGGGGAGCGTAACAGGCCGGTCCCACCGCGGCCAGAAGACGAAGAAGAACATATATCTCTGCTGTTTATTTAGCTGACTTTATTCTGCTTGTTTAAAGTATTACTATTTTATTCTATCTCATCATTAGAAAAGACACTCTGCGACAGCAGGCTTTTCTCCTTTTATCAGGGACCATAGTCAAGATGGCGCCGCGGATACGCTATTCATTCATTCATCTTCTAAATATATATCTCTTCACCTGCTTTGTACCAACTGGCATCGCGGGGTGTGCTGGTGCTTATCCTCAACTCACACAGAGTGAAAGGCAGTGATTACACCCTGGACAGTCTCCATCCACAGTGTTTACCTGTGCATGCTATGTATATACAAACGGCTCATTGAACAGTGAAACGCTGCAGTTTGTTTTTATTAATAGACATGATTAAATACTACATACTGGTGCGCTACAGATACAGGCTTTGATTGGAACATAGACTTTATTATTCTTGCAGCACCGACAACAGGTTTATTTCTACAACGTCCATAGCGTCCATGATAACTACCGATAGTGCACTGAATGTAAACAAGCTCTTCTTCTTCGTCTCCAAAGCAGTTCTTCCTCGTTCTCCACAGGGTTATGAATGTTTCTCCACTTACTGGTGGAAGTTTGACGCATGCACTGTCACGCACCTAGCCACACTATTATTATATTTTCATATTAAGGTGTGGGCCACAAAATATTGTACTGCGGGCCGCGAGTCTGAGACCCCTGCTCTAGAGTCTATGGTATTCAAAATTCTTCTTGCTTTTCTTTTGCTGACAGCAACTTATTAAAACCCCCGTCAGAAATCTAAGTCTTATTTATTGGATGGCAATATTGACAGAATTCACTCATCTGATTTTAGACATTAGAGACATTACCGATCCAGATTCCATTCTGTGATGCTTTTATGAAGTATAAATTTAGAGTAAACACAAGAAACTTGTGCATCAAAAAATGGACCAGACTCAGTGTCTAACTCCCTAACAACAAACTTTCGCCCTGCCCTATGTACCCTGAAGATAATATCTAACTAGGCCAGTGAGCAGTGATAGCTAACATGTCTTTGGGGTCATCAGGTGGGAACCTCTTTTCACCAATGTTTCTTCTAGTTAGGTCCAAGACACCTCCAGGAGGCTAGACAGTGATCACTGGCATCCCAGAGTCACCCCCCTAATGCTATTATCATAATTATAATCATAATGCAATTGTGAGCCCATGCCAAAAATTCTGTAGACCTCTTAGTCGACTGAGATTCTTAGAGTTGAGCAGTCTTATGTCTTTTGGGGTGGGGGGTGGCAGTGTTCATTACAGTAAAAAGATAAAACAGATAGAAGCTTAGTAAAATACGCAGCGTTAACATTTCAACAAAAATTGCTCAAAGACTCAGTGAAGTCAAAAATGCATATGACATTTTCAGAACATTATAGGAGTATCATCGCACCTGTGAGGCCTAAAATAAATACCTTTGGAATACATTTAAATTACATGCATAAAGTGTCTTTTTGTATATTTTTTGCTATTTTAATAAGAAGTGCTGTGTGGTTAGTGTATCTTGCACATTATGCCAGCAACAACAACATTAATAATAATAAAATTCAAGAAAACATTGCTCTGGCATCAGTAACAGCAGATATCCAAATCAGGGTTTGGATTTGAACTGGAATTAATTGGATTGGTGCATATTGAATATCAACATTGTCTAACAATAACTCTGGCTGCTGTCTTTGTGTGATCCAGGAATTAACCAGCCTGGGGAAGCCCAAACGTCCTCGAACTCCTTTCAACATTTACATGTCCGAGCACTTTGAGGAGGCCAAAGGGGCTACCACACAGGTAAACCACAGCACTTTGACATCACATGCAAAGGCTGAGATGACCTGATCTGGGACCAGACTTCTTCTGCCAAAAAAAAAAGCTCACAGCACACCTCAGATTATGAGGTGATCTATGTAGTAGATGAGTGAAGTGACTGTTCAAAAACAAAACTGAGATACAACTTCAAAAATACACTGAGGCTGATGCAAGTATGAAGTAAATGGCAAGAATTTGAAGTATGCTTCGTTTTTCTCTTTTTCAAAGATTAAAAAGCAGTTTTTACATTTATTTAATAAGACTGGTATGTTAGAAGATGAATGCATTCAAAGGAAATGTTGACAGAAAAATGCAACAGTAACAATATACCACTTAATTGGTGTAATTGTGGCTCTGAACTGAAAATTTTTTCTCTGTGACACTTGCTAACCCTAACCCTTACTTTCTCGCATTTGTTTCTGATCTTTGCAGGAAAGATCTAGTGAGCTCTGCATCTTCAAATTTATAGACGTGTTAGTGTTGCTGCAGCAACTAAGGACTAAATTCTGGACTAAAAAAAAAAAAACTTAGGAATAAGCTACATCAGCTGGAAGGTGTGACTTTTTGTAGTGTTTCTCACCGAATTGGAGACCTATTTGAGCATCTGCTGGAGAGAGCAAACTCAGAGCCAGTGCATAATATTAGTTGCTGCTCTGACCAGATCAGGCTGTTAGTGGCTCTTCAACACCTTGCTTCACATATTGAAGGACACACAGTCTTTGTCCCTCACTGCAGGTAGACTCAGCTGAATGCATTTCCAGACCATTATACAGCTGGTCCTCGACCAACAAAGTTTTAAGTTCAAGATGCTGCACCCCATAAATTCCAATAATTGTTAAAAAACCTTGTTTTGACTTTAGCGAGTTTGTGTTGTTAAGATGAGTCGGACTAGGAACTACTTAACCCAGCATTAAAAGTATTCCGACACCGTGCCAATAATGCCAGAAATAGTTTACTATTGCACCCCCCCAGGAAAAAAATTCAGGCCCAGAATTTTTTCATACTTTAAGCCCTGTTGACCAGTGTGGTGGATAAAAAAAAATTTGTCATGTGGTGCCACAGTAAGGAAGATGCTGTCGGTGAGATCCACTAACATTATTATATGGTGTTAATTGATGTTTATGATTTACAATCAGACTCCCGCCACATCGAATAATGGATTAGCAAGTTTAGGACCCACTGTATTCTCAAAGTAGACTCCAAGGTATCTATATGCCTCCACTACAAGAATGAAAGTGATTTTTAACATAGTCCTGGACTTGAGTCTTAGTTTGGTGGCCTGTGTATTTGTATTGTAGAAAATTTCCCTGGCTTTGCAAAACAGTCGTTGATAAAATATTGCTGCTGATGTTCTTTCAGGCAAAGATGATGTCACTGTTGGAAGACTGGAAGAATCTGTTTAGCCATCAGAAACAGGTTAGCACACACACAGTCATATGTCCTTTTACATGGAGTAAAATGTTTTCACATAGATCTTATGTGCTCATGCCACCTCACAGACCTACACACAGCTGGCTGAAGACGACAAAGTCCGCTATAAGAATGAGATTAAGTCATGGGAGGACTACATGGCAGAGATTGGCCGAGATGACTTGATCCGGGACCGTACTCGGTCTGCTCAGAAAAAACTTGCAGCACAGAAAGCTAAAGAGAAGAAGGGCAAGGCAAGGCAAGGCAAGACAAAGGAAAGCAAAAAAACAACTGGAAAGACAACCAAAGAGACCTTTGTAAAATGACCTGGACTACCTAGACTACATAGGGCATGTGCATGCATGAAGCCTAGAGGGAATAAGTTTTGATGACATCTGAAGACAGAAGCCCTGACAGCACAGGGCTGTATTCTGTTTGACTTCAAGGGGAAACCAACTGAACTTGTTACATGTTAATCCTGAAGCCGTTTTTTTTTTTTTTTATACAGTGTGATATCATTACCATCTATTATTTTGACATAATGTCTAGGTGGAGTAAAAAACTGTCTCATCTAAAGATTTTAAGAGTCCAGACATTCAAGTGAGGCATTCGGGTGATTGTAGGAAACAAAGATAGTGTAGGTACAGTCTGCAGTGTTCCCAAAGTGATGTTAACTAGAAGGGAATGTAAAAGTTCATAGTGCCATCCCAACAACATCCATGCCTTTCTGTTCATGTAAACAATGTGTGGTGTAATTCTGTTTTCTTGCCATCCAATCCATGAAAGGTCCGAACTGGTTTCTTACTCCAGTGACTACTGACTACTACCGACTGTCTGTCTCAGTTCAAAGTAGTCCTTTTAAAAGGGTACAATAAACTTAATAAAACTGTTACTCAATCTATTTTTTGCCCCAGAAAAGGAAATAATAGTGCTGCATTCTGTTCTGAAAATAGTACTCCAGTCAGCACTTACTTAACAGATCAGACACTAGCAGGGTTCCCTTTCCTTTAAATGCAACCTGACTGAATGATTGCTGTTAATAGTATAGCATAAGCTTGTATAGTGGCAAACCAAAACTGTGAAATTCTACATGAGAACCAGTATCAACTGAAACTTGGGTGTTTGAGAAAAGAAAGTTCCAAATGATGAAATCATCCATATAATTAATAACGATAAAATGGTTAATTCCTCTTGGTTAGGCCAGATAATACATTTTGAGGGCGTGATCCTCTTCGTTTATCTTATCTTAAAAGAAAGTTCATAATCCTGAAACCCAGATTCTCTGCGCTTCATGTGAAGTCACACTCTTAATTATGAAGAATGTATTTGACAGTTTTCCCTTGTGTTTCAAACTGTTTAGATGGTAATTTAAGTTTTCCTTTGTGTTGTGTGTTTACTGAATAAACATCTACAAGACTTTTTACAACAAGATTAACTTTTGTGGCCCCTGAAAAACTGTACGTCATTAGGAGTCATTGCTACATAATTAATTAAAATAGAAGTGAGATTTAATCATGGGCAAGTGTGACATCCAAATTGCAAGAGTTGATATGTGTAAACAATGCTCTACATTGTTTACCGAGGAGATGCCAGGACCTGCATGTTGTATTTTCCAAATGGGATATGTTTGTTTGGTACTTGGACAGCAGTTTGCATGACATGGGAGACTAAATTGTCCATAGGTCTGAGTGTGAGTTGTTGTTTGTCTCTGTGTATTGGCCCTGTGATGGACTGGTCAGCTGTCCAGGGTTTACCCCGCCCTCACTCAATGTGAGCTGACCCTGAAACAGATGAACTATAGAACATGAATGAGTAATTAATGTTTCTCTCTCTCACAGACACACACACACACAGGGATTTCTTTTTCTATCAAATTAGATTTTTTTTTATTTCATTGCTACTTCAAGTTACAATGGCTATCTGAAAACATAATCACAACAGGATTTTTTTTTTTTATTGTGTAGCTCTCATAGGAATGCAGTAGCCAAAAGTGTGTGTTCTCAGAACCCATTCTTTCACATTATAGAGCAGGGTTCATTTAATTATATAGCATCAAATCATATCAGAGTTACATCAAGGCTATTTACAAATAGGTCTAGAAAAAACTGCATGGAGGAATTAATGTGACCCAACAAAGCCTTCCAAGAGCAAGCACTTGGCTACTGTGGCAAGGAAAAACTTCCTATTAAGAGGCAGATACTGCAAACAAAAACAGACTCAGGTAGGGCAGACCTTTACTGGTTTTTCCCTAATTATTGGAATTTTTTCATCTATTACAAACTTTCGATCACTCAATCTCCCTCTACTTATTGAGAAACCTCTGGACTTTACTAGGCTTGATTTTCATACGAGCCCACGAGTTTTTATTCATTCTCTCAAGTACTCTTTTCATACATGGCACCGTTGTAGTTATCAACGTCATATCATCCATGTCTCTGTGCAACTACATTCAGGAGAGAGCTCATACAGAACTGACTCAGGTCTGAAGACTGCTCCTTTGGAATAAGAACACCTCCTGCCCTACGCCATACTCTGGGAATAGACTGTTTCTTCCAAACTATTCTTAACTGCCTCCACAAAAATTTTAGGATATCAGGTGCGCTTTTATAAACCCGGTAGCGGACTCCATTTGGCCCTGGGTCCAAAGAAGCCTTTGCACGCCAAACTACCTCCTCAACCTCCTTCCACCTAGGTGGTCTAACATCTATTTCCTGATCTAACTCCCCTAATGGTGGCATGTCAGGTGGAAGCCCTACTACTCTATTCTGCTCAGAATCTGAATATGTATTTCTCAGGTACTCTTCTACTTCTGTCTTTGTTGATTCAAGCTGCCCTCCCTTATCCTGGTTAACCAATCCTTTAACAAATTTGAATGGGTCCCTGTAAAATGCTGTCCTTACATATTCTTTCTTCTTCCTAAGATATTCGGCCCTTTTAAGTACTGCTAGCCTACTTCCCAATTCCTCTTGCAACACATTAATTCCCTCCCCTCTTCTTCTGTAGCTCTTTTCCACTGCTTTCTTAGTCGTCTTCTTTCTTTAACAAATTTCTCCATTTCTCTTTGCCGTCTAGACTTAGCTACCTGTACTCTTACAACCCTCTTCCATATTGCACCCCAAATCTTTCTACACCATAGGAGTAAATTATATCTCCCATTTTCTCTATCTCTTGCGTTTCCTCCTAATCTGCTCAAAATTATTGACAAGTCCCTGTTGACTGCCTCCCATTCTTCTTCTTCTTCTTCATAAAGAAGCTCATACAGTCATTTACATAGAGCGTTAAAGAAATTGATAGTTCAATTGGTCTGCTTCTCTCTGCCAGCCTGGCTGCAGTACTGAAGAAAACCTGGGGTTGCTGTTTTCTTTTATTAATGATTAATAATAGGAGTTCGTGGCATTGTTGAGGTCTTTTTCTTCATTAAACTTTCTTTCTAGACTTGGTGGAATTCATCTGCTATTGGACTGCTACTTCCTTTCCATTTTCAGTGGTGTAATTCAGGAATTCTACCATTGAGCCAGTCTTCTCTGGTTCACTACTTCTTTTTTCACAGGGGTAACAGTATCAAGGGCTGGACACCATGAGGCCACAGTGCTAGTCACAAAATCATTAACCATCATGTAGCAAATAATAGCAAAATATCATAAAATGCATTGTCAGACAACTGTTTTTGATGTATGCAACAGGATTAACTGTTTCACTTGTGGCTTGCTGAACCTTAAGTTCTATTACGTTAAACAAATGATTCATGCTGTGGCATAAATGCAGCATTTTGAGACAATTGATGTTTTTGCCTTTTTTGGCATATTAGTAATAAAAATAAATTCATGACTTTTTTTTCATTGCATATTTCAAGACAAATTCAAAACACAGAATAAAAACAAAGTTCAGAAACAGTAAAAGCAGAAAATAGATATGTTAACCTATGATGTTCAATGTCTAAAACACATGATGTCATAAAAGACAAAAGTTTTGAAAAAGTGATTTAAAATGACATGCTCTGTTTGAGCTCCTCAAAACTCATCCATGTTCACTCAAGTTAGAAACCCAGATAGATGAAAGAAGCTTTGCTTCTTGCACTCAGGAGGGAACATAATATGTCACTACTGTTAATGACCAGTTTCCATGTTTCATATCAAACCATTCTGACAGTGAAAGGAGGTTTGGAATTTGATGTTGGTGCGATATGCCTATAGAAGTCACCCAAGATCAGACTAAAGTCGCCAGGTATCTTCATGTTAAGTCCCTTCACACAACCCAGGTTTCAAATGTCATGGGTAACTCATTCCAAATACGACCTTTGACCCCCCCCAAGTGGATACGGTCAGCTGCCCAAAATCATTTATAACATGAAGATGATGTCTGTTGCCAGTGTTCAGTCAGAGAATCATTCAAATTCTCTGTGGTGAGACTTTGTGCTGGCAAATAATTTTGCAATCAGAAGGTTTTTAAAAGTTAGAAACAGTTTGTAGTTATCACATATTAAAAACACTAAAAACAAGTGACTGAAGTAGCTGCCTTGCAGACCTCAGAGCAGAGGGACAACAACATTGGAATGACCTTTCTATGCTGTAACAGCTGAACATGTGCCATAACATCAGGAGTCTTACTGAAAATAAACCTTTACAGGTGTCCATGAGTCTACAGCTTTCCAGTCTATTGAGAAGGTGATCAGAATCCTTCCTGCTGCTGTGTTGAAACTTGTCTCAGCAGAGCCTGGAAGTCAGGAGACAAAACCAGTTTGTGCTGGACATTTCCCAGCACTATCATGTCTCCTGTCCGCCCATTAGCCAGATGCACAGACACCAGTTGCTGCAGAAGGAAGAAGAAGAGTATTGCTTCTGTACTAACAGTGACGGAGTGGCTCAAGTGTAAACCAAAGTGACATCACCTATCGGTTTGAGAACTGCCATTTTGAAGCCTCCAGTTAGTAACTTTCCCAACAGCCAGCTTGGTTTTTCAAAATCATAAGAAACCTTTAGGAGAGAGGGGAGGATCTGACCTGTTGAGTACAATATTCTGACTGTCAAGTAGTCTGCCAATCAAATGCTAGACACACCTAAAAACCCCTGCTGCTTGATAGTTATTTTCCTGTAAAAGAGGCCAACATTAAATCTGCGGGGAAGCCCAAGGAGCTGGACATGGATTCTAGGAAAACTAAAAACTAGGTAATTTTTTCCTAATAAATCATAAACCATGTACATTGAATTTGCTGTATTATAAACTTAAATGTGTCAACTACTTATATAATATATATAAGTTTTCTGAAATATGTATAGGTTTAAAAACAGTTGCTCTGATGTTACAACCATCTCAGCTTACAGGGATGCTGTAACATGGCTATCATTAATAAATCAAAAACTCCTATGTGAAACTGTTTGAACTTCAGCAGATCGTCTTGACCATGTCTAAATGCCTTAATGCATTGAGTTACTGCCATCTGCTCTTAAGTGTCAGTCATCATAAAGTTCTGTGGATGTTTGAAATGGATGGATGTTTCAAATTTGACCTTTTCTTGTTTATATTTGTGTTATTCCCTTGCCATTAGAGGCCTGGGGAACAACAGAAAAGGAAAAGCTGTGGAAAGCACAATGTTACTTATATCATAGTAAGTCCTTTTGGGTGAAGCGAACAGCTTATTCGGTGCTCACATTCCGTACCTGCAGGAAGGAGAATGCAGCTCCTTCAGAGACATCCATGACAATATCACCAAGCTTCAACTCCACCTTTCCTGACTTTCTGATCTGCAGTTTACCTAGTAATCCTTCTGGCAATTGTGATAGCAGAGGACTGCCCTCCTTCACCACAGCCTGCTGAGAAGAGACAGGGATACACAGACCATTACACCCCATTAAAAGTTTGCTAATGAAAGCAATTTTAGAGAGACAAGAAGAGAAAGGTGAGTTTATGCAGTATATATTCTAAGGACTGGAACCAAACAAAAGGCTCAGGAGAGTCAGTGATTACACCAAAATAGATGTAAGCCAATGAGTGTAGAAAAGTAAGAACACATTTGATTGGTTCTATCTACCTTCTGTTTACTCACTTGTGCTTGTAGAAGTGTAGACCTCTTATCTTCACCCTTGCTTTCCTTTTTGGCAGGTTGCTCTGTTGCAGAGCCAACACCAGGGTCTTCTTTCTCTCCTGGCACTCTGCCTGGCATACAGTCAGGTAATTGCATTAAAAAGAGCTCCTCATTGCCAGACAGGCTAAGAGCCTGGAGCAGGTCCCCCAGAGATGGGTGCTCCTGTTTGGGTAACTCCATCCTGTTGTGGCCTCTCCTGCTCTGATGTCCAGAGACCAGATGAGGGTTCTCTGGACCTGCCCATGCCACAACCACAAAAAGAGATACAGACACAAACACTTTAACCCATTAATGTGCTGGGCTTCATGCAGGCAAAGAAGTCACTTTACAACCACGTGATCTCTGTACAGCAGTCAGTGCTATAGTACTACCTGCTTCCACAAACTCTACCTGCCCAGCACAGCCCTGTACTTACACTCTCTGAGCACTTTATTAGGAATACCATAATGGGTCATTTGCTTGTAAACAGGCTCAGTTCCTCATGATTTTGATTCTACAAAATGTTGGAATTCAATGGATTCCAGCTGCCAATCTCCTGTTCTTTCATATTCCAGAAGTGTGCTGCTCAGATTCAGGTCTAGAGAACGGCATGACTACTCCAGTTTCACTTTTGACATTGAGAATCATCCTGCTGGTGAATCTGTGCCACTGTAGTCTCGTTCTGTTCTCTTCTTCTCTGACAGGAAGGGGAAGATGGTGTTTTAGCTGTTGTAGCTCATTTACACGTTTCACTCTAATGCTCCTCTGATCACTGCAGGTGTTATCTGAGTGACTGTAGTCTTTATGTTAGCTCTAGACACTCTGTCCATTCTCTGACCTCTGTAATCTTATCAATCTTCCTTTTTATCTCTTTGAACAAAACTTTTGAGATTACAAACTATTGGACATATAAATCCCAGCAGAAACAAGCGGGTTTGGAAACACTCAAACCAGTGACAGTCAAAGTCAGCGATGTAAAATTTTTTCCTCCAATTCTGCTGTTTAATGTAAACATTAACTGAAGTGCCTGACTTGGATCTCCAGGATTGTATGCACCACACTGCAGCAATGTGTTTGGCTGATAATTGTATTAATAGACAGGTATAAAATAAAGTGCTCATTGAGAGAATGTATGTGTTGTGTTCTTGAGATGTTCAATACATACATTTCAGCCTCTGTCAAGGCATTCTTTGAACTTAGGGGCATGTGCAGATCAACTTTGCTTGATCAAAATTTCTATTTCCACAATAAATGCTTAAACCTTGACCTAAATTATCCTGAATAAAACAAGCCTCTAATTAACAGACAAGTATAATTGCACTGTTGTTTAAATGGTGGCAGTAGAAATATTAAGGTAGTTTTTCTCACAAGTTGTTGTCGGCTGACACAGAGGCAGCTGGATGGGTTTCAGCCTGGCATCATTCCTGAGATCCGGATCATCTGTAAACTGTTCTTGCAACATGTCATGGTAACAAGCTTAAGAGGTCTATTATTGCCATAGATCACAAAATTAATTAAGCTCAGGGATGCTGTATTTCAGATAATGTTACACAGCTAACAATGAGACCCACAGAACTTTGCAGCTCTAGTGGAGAGTAACAAACAGCAGCTTTCTGTTTGCATTTTCAACAGAATACATAAACAAATAAAAATTTTACTTAATATATCACTGGCATGTTGCACATCCAAATATGCCATTAAGTGAAATAAGCCTAGTGTTGTTGTATAATAAATAACTAGTTAGTTCAAGAATTTATCTGCATCACAGACAACAAGGTCAGCAGCACTTGCAGACCAATGTTGCATTCACCATTGATAGATGTGACTGAAGACCCAATCAGGAGGCAACGTTGGTATGTACATCATTAATTCCAAAAAGCTTTGTTTCTGCTCATCCAGACTAAAACATCTCTGTGAAGTTTTAAGAATAAATTAAGGTCAGCAGCAATTGCAAAACCTTGTTTAAAAGGACTCAAGACTCCACAGCGTGGACAACAGGCTTAAACATAGCTAAAGAGATGTATTTTAAAACTGAAACAAATTAGTAGGGCTTGTAGCCTCCAGGTCATGGTTATACCAAAATGGTGAATCAAGGGCGACTGGACTTGGTGGCTGATTGCCCTTGTCTAAATCCAATAATTTAAATACCTTGGGTCTGCCCTCCAGTCAGTCAGAACTGAAGAAGCCTGTGGTGTCAAATGAGATGAGATTGTCTTCCAGTATCTTTGAGCCTGTTCAATGTTCTAATGTTCTAAACAAGCTTGTTGTTTTAAGAATCTAGTAAGAATTTCTAGTACAACAGGAAGTACTTACATCATCCCTGTGCAGTTTCCTGAGGATGTCATCTTCATCCTCCTCTGAATGTTTCCTCTCTTTCTTCACAAGTTTACACACAGGAGGGGTGTTGGAGTCCTGCAAGTCTGCAGCAGCACGCCAGCCTCAACAGGGGGGTATAATGAGAAGGAAGGAAGCTGTCAACCTATAACACCATCTGTAACTGGACCTCTGGTGCCCAAATTCAGTGAAAAAGAAAAGAGATTATGAGCACCTGTTTTGCATGTGGTGTCAGCAGGACCCAGTTCAAAGATGGAGTGAGACTGAATGGTCTGCGGTCTCTCTCTCCTCTTCCCTCTGTTCTCCCTTGGTCCTCTCTTATCATCCTTATCTCTTCTTTCCTTCTTTGGACCTGCATTTATCTTGTCCTTCAACCTGAGGAAGAGCATGACGCAATGTAAACACAATACACTGACAGCATAAACTCTGCTTTGCTGTCATTATGAGACAGGAGACTGGAAGCATTTATTCACTCACTCATTTTTGCTCTTCCTTACAGCGTGGACATTTGGCTCGAAGGTCTTCTTTTGATAAAATATAAATAAAATAAAAACAAACTTTGTTAATACAAAATTTTTCCTTGTTGACCTATGAGACAGATCGAGTATCAGTCTGGGGGGTGGAATCAAGACCAGGCTTAAAACTTTTCTGTATGGCAGGGCTTATAGTTAAAAGTTAAAGTTAATTTACTCTTTAGCTATGCTGCTATAGGCCTAGACTGCTGGGGGAAGGACGTATCAATAACCAAAACCCCATGTTCCTGCAATACCTGCTGTCCCCATATCTTCATGAACTCCATCCAGCATCATTTCTATGAACTTCATGCATATCCCCTCCTCCTGCTCTCATTCTCTCCCTACTCTACCCAACTGGATGTTGCTTATATGCTGCTCATTTTAAATCACCCTTCCATAGTTTGCCATTTGCACAAGCATGTGCAAATGGAATAGAACATGATAAGAAACAAGGGAATTTTATTTATTTATTTTTGTCCAGAGAGATTTATTCAATAAATCAAATTATATATTGTTTGGAATTAAGTAAAGTCAATATCAGGATGCTGGGATCAGAATAAGTAGTGTTAGTTGTACGTCAATGGGAATAAATGCAGAGTAAATGCAATAAAATAAGAACATAACAATTAAACATATCCTCATATTAGCATAGTTCTTTTATCACTCACAGTTACAAACCTTTCACGTTACAAAAGTGGAATGCACTACCTGTCCCGCTGGATGCAACTGTAAATCTTGCATCTGTCAGTATCGATTATGCTGCCCTGATCTGATTTTGTGCAGACCAACTAAAAAAGTACATGGCATGATTGTGCAATAGGTTAGTTAACATGCCTGGCAAATATTTATGCACAAATTGGGAAACTTTTATTGGGATTGCTTATAAAATAAACATCCATGGCCAATGAACCCTGCTATGATTGTCATTGGCTTTCAGCACATTTGAAAGACAAAGGTTTGTCATATTTTGATCCTCTACAGGAAATCCTAACAGATTAATTTTTATTTTTGACACCCATATACAAAGTCATTTACTTCCTTTTTTTGTTTTCTCCAAGATTCAACCGTCATGATTTCATGATTTAAATCAAATCAATAGAAAGCACACTTAGAGAATGTTGAGCTGAGTGTAAGAGTCAGGGTAGGAACTGCTCTGTGCTCTATCTTAACTCTTGCACAGTCCTAACAGTCTGCCAATCACACCGCTACATCTTATTACATACCCTGCTTTAAAGCCAATTTTCTACACTATAATAATTCTACCACTGAGGAAGACTTGAAATTAGACTCTAAACTTACTGGAAAGGTGTTAACTAAAGGAATAAAATAAGTGGGAAGTAAGGCCATTTTCATATATTCTGACTTCTTTTTACAAACAGTGGAGTAGCCTCCTGGTGGTCTTCAGATAAAGTGCAGGTTTGCAGCTCTTTTCCTTATAGCCCCAGGACTTACATTCACCCTAGTCTGTGGATTTTCCTTGCCTCGGATTGTAAATTCACATTGGTTGCAAAACAGCGGCTACGTGACATGAAATAAAAATTTAATTCGTGAATATATGAATTACCTCTAAACGAGTCAACTGTAAATCACTGTCACTGTTCACTGGTAATATAGTCCCCCTCTTTAGTGAGCGAGGCATTACCTTTGGTTTTTTCAAAGGTCCCCCCAGTGTCAAGTCCCTTGTCCTCAGGGACGTTAGTCTCCCAGGTGGAGGTGTGGAAGACAGATTTCTAACCGCAACATGGTGCTCCCTGCCCGTGGTGTGGGTCAGCCCGGTCCCGCTGCTGAGGCCGGAGGTGCCGGGAGGAGTCGCTGAATCTCCGGAGTCGGTCATTTTACAATATCAGGTCTTTTTTGTACTTTTGTGGCTAATAATATAATGTTACAGTTAGGCAGACGCTGTGTGCTATGATTACGAAAGCAGCAGCGTTAGAAATCCGGTTTCTCTCGGCGGAGCGGTTTCATTTTGTTTCATCAGTCTCTGCTGAGCAAAACAACAACAACAAAAAATAAATAAAAAATAAACGACAACAACAAACAGTTCGACAACACTAAGACGAAATCGGAACCACACACACACAACTCACAACTTCTAAGCTAACTATACTCAATTTTGTTCTGCACCGCAACAATAACCCCGCTTACTGAACTGACCTGAAAGACAAATATTTCCGTTTCGCCTAAAACGACTGCGTTACCGATGAGTCCAGCGGCATCGCCAAGTTGTTCCGAACCCTGCGCGGACAACTCTTCATCCTTTCCACTTCGCCTTGTTGCTTTGCAACAAGCAGCAGGATTACCGGGCCATGGCGGCGGCGGTGGCTGCAGCGGCTCAGTCAGTGAACACGCAGTACCCGAGTGAAAGAAGGGAAATATTTGTAGACGGTGGCGTTATTGCGGCGGTGTGGTTGTGCCTCCTGAAATGTCAGCTCAGTTATGGCGGGTCTTCTTTCCTTCCGTGATGCGCCGCTATTGTTGTTGTGTTGTTCAGACAGCTGTGTTGGGGCGGAGCCACCAGAGGGCGCTGTTCCTCAGCTGTGTGACAGCGGCCCCGCTGCTTCACGGGAGTTTGGCTGCAGCGATTCGTTTTAGATACAGCAAACCTTTCTATAACTGTATTAAAATGTTATAACACATGCACTGCAGTGGACAGCAGGGCATCACTGACGTCAAACATAAAACATTAAACCTGCAGAGAGGAAATCTCTGCATGTTTGAATGCTTTATCTCTGCGTCAGGTGCGTACGAAAGTATTCAGGAATCAAACAAAAACTAATGTCCACTACAGAGGGTCTCAGGAGGACATTCGAAGTGCAGCATGCCATTCACATTATTTATTTGGATCGAAGAATTAAGGTGTCGCAGCTGAGCCCCGTCCATGGCGTCTGAACACGTAAAGTGCACTTACACTTTGCATTTACCTCAAACCATAGATACTGGCATTCGTTCATTTTCTGCCTCTCTCCCTTTTCCGGGTCGCGGGCATGCTGGAGCCAATTCCAGTTTACTGGCAATTTGTAAAAGAATTTTTGACATCTACACTTTCGAACGAACAGTATCTGATTCTTGGAGTTTTAAATCTGACTTTAAAATGTCTTTGAATTTCTTTAATACAGCCGTAAAAGCTGACAGAGGGTCAGTATGGAAGTATGCAGATGGACTGCTCTAAAATGTGTACGCTTACTTTTGAACGGGGTCCCTGCTACAGTACACTACAGCATTACAGTATAGCATTCTGCTATAAAGTATATTGAGCTTCACAGAATGCAGAGGAGAGTGAAGGCATCGAAAATGACGAAATGAAATGCAGAATATAGTTTAATAGGACGCTCCAGCAAATAAATGCTCGGGCAAATATCAGTTTAGGTCACACTGGCCAATACATTCTTTGTTGCCTTTATTTTAAAAACAATACATTGCAAAAAATAATTAAAAATTAGTGTTGTTCAAGTTTTGCAGCCCTCTGACTTTAATTGTCAATCAATTACCAATAATAACCAATAATCCTGTACATACTAACAAAATACTATACAATTATAATGGGAACAGTATTTTCCCCTTAAATCATCAGTCAGGTTTGACAATACGCGGATTAGATTTGGCCAGAAATTTTATTTGACATAGTAAAGAAAACACAATCAACAATGTGTGAAAAAGCCACAGTGATCTACAGTATTGAAAGCAGAGAATGGATATCTACCGAAATTAGCATGCCAACCTGCTAGCCTTGCCCTGTACCACCTTGTTATACCATTTTGTGGCAGTAGATGCTATGTGAGTTTGTGCAGCATCCAAATGCTGACAGCCTTACACTGCTGTCACCCATGGCCATGGAGCAAGTAGCATTATACACAGACTTTAGGCTATTCACTTCTATGCACCAAGAAAAATCTACAGGCACCAGATTTGGGCTCCATGTCTTGTGCAAGATGATTTGTTTTAATCTGCTGCAATAAATTTGATCCTTTTTGTTTTAAACTGTTGTAAAAGTACTTTTCTTTTCAGTGAATAGGACACCGTCATTGTACAATGCTGTGTTTTTCTTGGGGACCAGCATGTTTTTGATATTGTCCAAGTTACCATCATGTATCTCCAGGATTATACCCAGTAGGTGGCACATCAATGGATACACATCAACCATGTCAAAGGGATCTGCCATCATACTCTTCTGGAAATTAGGCCTTTTTTGTCACGCCGAAAACACGGTGCGAGTGCGTTGCAGGGTGAGGACCCAATTGCAGGAGCCAGAAACCAGGTAGGTGACGAAAAATACTTTAATCTTAACTATATCTACAACATAAACTGAACGAGAAAACAAGGACAAAACAACAAGGCAGGGCATGGACAAGCAATGAGGAACAAGCGACAAGGATCTGACCAGGACTAGACTGAAAACAGGACTTAAATACAGTGCTAGACAAGACACAGGTGATCCACATTAGGGCAGGGAAGGCAATCAACATGGGACACAACCAGGAAGTAAAGTAACGGGGAACAAGAAGGAACCAGGACTACAAAATAAAACAGGAAGTTACAAGGACAGGACAGAATTAACTCCAAACCCTGACACTTTTGCCCTGAAGAAGGCTGTCGTGCCATTACTTAATTTTCAAAGCCTTATTCTTCATTGGTGTTGTTCAGAGGTAAAAGCTGTATTGACACAGAAATGATGCATCTCGTGAAAGTCAAGGTCCTCTAGCAGATTCAAAGAAGCACGTTTTTGACAAATGATAACATGTTTTAGGCAACTAATGACACTCCCTGGTCATTAAATAATATTGTGTGATGACTTTTGAATGAAAAACATTTAAAAACCCCCTGCAAAGGGAAACCAAGCTGTAATCAGTCTAAAGGTTAAAATACATCTGAGGAGGACCAAGTTCCACTTTGCACCCCAGTCATTGTAAACTGACCCACACTAAACCCTCTAAATATACAGAGCTCTTGAAAGTGCAACGCTCATCCCATTGATAATTTATCCAGGGTCAGTGATGAGGATGGTGGGCAGAGGTCTAGGTTGCTTACTGTAGTGCAGTCTAGCTGATACCTCTTCCTTTTTATATACATGAATGTGAGGTTGGCTTCCTTTGAGAGCTTGGTATACCTTCTCCAGCTTTCCCTCTTAAGGAAACAACATCAAACCAGGATCATAATCGAACAGTTGAAATTTGATGTCTCTGAAGCTAAAGTGAGGGATTGAGGAAGGACCTTATCAACCAGTTCAACCTGCAGAACTGTATTGATACCATGATCAGCAGTTATGATAACACTGAGCTGGTGTGTGAGACCATGGTCATGGATCCTGTCCTTAATATAGCCTATAGTACGATCCACTTGCTGGATCATCTCCTGCCATTTGGGGAATCTGGCCCATATGAGTGCCCAGCCAGATCAGGTTCTCCAAAGTACAGCATAACAAAGCATAGGTCCTTCTGGTGGAACCACTCATCAATCACTTTGACGATGCTCAGTCACCAGTCTGTCTTGTCGGAAAAATTAAAAACATAACGTTCTACCTGTCACAGTCTCACTCTTGTAGGTGGCTGCTGTCCCAGAGAAATGCAGTGACCCCAATTTTAGCCCCTGGAAAACGATAGGGCACTTTTCAGTGAAGAAAAGTAGTTCCTCAAAAATGCTTTTGCGAGTCATTCATCAGTAAAACAACCATACATGCATACAATGTAGTTTTTGGCACATGGAGACCAAAGAAATGTGCTAAATGAACCTGTGTTTCTGCTGTTATCTAGATGGGTAAGCTGCCATTGTCCCTGGAGGAATCAACAAACTGAGTCATGTATTATTGCTCCTTTTCCTGAGTGGTAGTATTGAACCATATGTTGTGGGTTACTCTGTGATTTTCAATTTGCCTTCCTGACAGATGACAAAAAACAAAATAATAATAGAAAGTAAAAAAAACTTGCACATGAAATCCTATAGTGATTGACAAATTAGATTTGGTCTAGCAACCATTATAAAAACCGAAACAGAGAAGCTTAATTGGATAGAGTCCAAACAGGCTGGTCAGTAAAAATGTAACCCCAGACATCTGGATGTCTGGATGACTCACCATAACCCTGTGCCTGGTATTCTCCCATCTTCACCAGTTTCCCAAACTCCCAAAATTATAACATACATACATAACATACAATAAAATACATAACAGATTTTAGTCTTCATTTGAGTTAAATAATCCCCTTTTCAAAGAAATTACCACATCCTTAGATCAACATCCCTTTTTAATACTAGAAACCTAAACCAGATAAACCAAAAGGTTCCAGATGAGAGTTGCTGAATGTCTGTTGTCTCACAATGCCTTATTTGTCTGCTTTTGTCTCTTGCTTATCTACTATACTATATAATAAGTATATTCCCTTCAGTAGATTCAGTGCACTGCCAGTTTAGGGAAGCAGCTGTTTGGGCCAGAGAGGCACTGAGTGATGTGTTGCTGTCACCGGGGCCAACTTTAATGATTTTGAATATTTTTCAGCACTTGCCCTCAAATAACTCAATCTATCAGTTTGTTGGCTAAAATAATTAACATTGAACAGGTGTTTCCCAAAAGAAGATATTGATCAATGTCTTCTACACTCTACACCTTCTACACTGTTCATGTACAAATAAACAATTGATTTGTGCATATGATCTGTCACTGTCAATGACGGTCTTGCTTCAAATTCACTATATAGAATAGAATTACTGTTTAGTATTCTGATTTTCCATTCTTATTCTTCTTTAGTCATACACAATCAATAACCCATAGCGACAAAGTGAAAACGTGTTTATTCAGCACTTTGAAAGCCTTGTTACAGGCAGACACTTTACTTAGTAAGCAGGAGATGTTGTATTGTACTTAAGTCACTCTACCACAGAGGCCTGAATGCCTCCAACAGAGAATTCTCAGATCGCTACTAAGAGTCCACCTGGACCCTTATCTGAACCTGGCATCTAAAGACCCTGCTTTCTCAAAATAATAGAATGCAGTCAGTGCCACAAATCAGCATAAACCTAACGAAACCCCGCAGAGAGGTACCCCTTCTCTGACCCTCCACTCAGGTTGACCTGATAACACTATCAGGCAACGGACGTAAATTGCCGCTCTGGAATGCATCCATACCCACAAGGACATAAGGGTTGATATATAAGAAATAGGAAATTCAGATCAAATAAGAGACTGCAAACATGCCGAACTGATTCCCCCTCAAGGAGAGGAATTCACAGCTGTTCGAACCATTTCGCTACGAGATAGTTTGGCTAGGATAGAATTTACAATGGACAATGAACTATTCCCATTATGTAACAACAGCGCCACCTGAATGACAAACCACCGGGACCGATGGTATATTACCTGAGCGGCGTAATCCATATGCTTCTCTGTTGCCTATAACTGTTCTGTAAAAAGAAAAAGAAACTTCATACACAGTCCATAGTCATACATTTCTGGTTTTCTACAGCCAGTCAAGATATGCATGAAAATGTTCTTTTTAGTTCATTTGTTTGTGTGCTCTGTGATGTTGTGATTACCTAATAACCATTTAAATGTGTTTTACATTGAATCAGATAAAACCGTGTCCACCGAAGTAACCACAACAAGCAGAGAAAACTGTACTTATCAAAACAATACATTTATCTTTGTTTTATATATAACTTCAAACATAGGTGAATGAAAGGCGTAGTTAAAATCCAAACACCGCCCTTGCTATGCCCTGAAGAGGGAGAAATTTGATTGGACCAAATTCGCACAGACAACCAGACCACACCCGTGGGTCGGCCCCCAAATAAAAGTAGTGAAAATTAAATTTTATGCGGTCTTGAATTTGGTGGACTTCTGGGGAAGTTCTGTAGAGGAGAGCTTCCCCAGGAGATCTGACGAAGCAATAACAACCACAACCGAACCAAAAAGAAACTTAGAAGTCAGAATTTATCTGCTACAGATACAGTAGCTAAATTCCAACTTGAAGCCAGGCTGCTGGAGACCGGAACAAATTTGGCTACACTGCACTCAGCCTCCAGCGTCTCGAGTATTCCTTGGTAACCAAGGCCGCTTTTGCTGCCTGTGGCTCCAGTCTGTTTTCATCAGGAAAGAGAAGAATAATTTGGATATTAACTTAATAACCAAGCCAATCGCACGAAACACAACACCTGAAGAGGGACGAGCCAGACCGACAGCCACTTCAGCCGAGGACCAGTCTAGCTTGGGAGGCCACGACGAAGGACCTCGACGCGGCAGCTCTCGTCGGACACCTCCTACTCTTTGCGTGGCCAGTTGAGTCGTCTACCAAGTAAGGTGGCGTTTATCTGCTTCCCCAGCGGGTTGTTCTGAGTGGTGCGAGGCATGTCTATTAGACAAAAGTGAATCAAGTTTTAGTTTTAGAGCTCTCCTTCCTCAGACAGACTCCCCCTTGAATTTTGATGGACGATCTGCCATTCATTCGCCCAAATCCTCAATAAACACCAGCCGCTTAATTATCATTGTAACATCATGCCATTCCATTTACATATCCAAGCTCACCTGTTTGACCTAGTTTATGCTTTGATTTACACTTGTATATAATGAGCACGTTTTTCTTTACCCCTTTTTAAATTAATAAAAAAACCCATAAATTAAGCCATTGTTACACTACAGTAATTGTTCTTAAATCCACAGCAAAGAACATCCCTTCCAGATTGAGACTTGATAAGAGGCAATATTATACACAATCCAAGGCACAACAATTACTTTATCTCAAAATGCACTTGTTGGGGTTACAACATGCTTGATTACTGATGACTCCGGACAATTTTTGATTGTTGGTGTTGCTTACCTCCTTAGGAGATAATTAGTACTGAGTTAAGGAATGAATGATAATTCTGAACACAGTTTCCTTCTGGTAAGGAAACGGCTCAGACATTATCTATGTTGTATTTGCAATGAAATTGATAAAGTTAGCAAAGTAATAAAGTCACGATAAAACCTGTAAAAAAAGTAATGGCTTCTTCTCTCTTGTCTGTCTGTCTGACTTGGCTGTGGATTCACTGGGTTAATAATTATTATCACAATGCTTCTCTACACTAACAAAGGCAAAGCCCTTTTCTTGTTTTATGGGTAGATAAGGGCTAAAATATCTGATATCCCATACTTCAAATGCAAATTCATGCTGTAACCAGTATATTGAGCAACTCCTTCTGGTATTAGCTTCAGGGTAATGTTTTAACTACTGCAGTTGGGTCAGATGAACAATTAGATTTTCATATACAATATTCAGCATTGTTGGAAATAAACAGTTTATTCATTCATCTTCAACCACTTTTCTGTTTCTAGGTTGCAGCGGGTGCTGGAGCCAATCCCAGCTCACACTGAGTGAGGGCGGGGTACACCCTGGACAGGTCACCAGTCCATCACAGGGCCAACACACAGGGACAAACAACCACTCACACTCAGACCTATGGACAATTTAGAGTCACCAATTAACCCAAACATGATGTCTCTGGATGGTGGGAGTACCCAGAGGAATCCCACGCAGGCATGGGGAGAACATATAAACTCCACGCAGAAAGACAGTTAATCACATTTGATCAATAAGTGCTTCTGAACTATGATTTTAAAATTTGTTGGGGGGAGATTGGGCAACAAGCACAGACATCAGTCTGAATTTTCAAGACATAAGTTTGCTTCAGGACTTCTCTTGAGCAGCAAAAAGAGAGACAGAGAGGGAAACATAATGGTGTTTAAACTGACCTGATTTATTTTTATTCCTGTGATATTGTGTTTTCCTAACGTCTCCAAAGCTCTGACAGCTCAGTCAAAGTAGTATTGTCAGCAGGGTAAAGAGTTTGGGTGACAAATGCTGGTGCAATTCTGCCTTCATCCCATTCTGGGCCACCTGATCCAGGTAAAGGGTTGGTTAGAGTCCCAGCAGAAACCCAGTTGTTCCTGATCTGGATTCATGTTTCCACAATAGGGCAACAGCTATCAGAGAGTTGCCAACAACACAGAGCATAGCAAGCAATGTGTCTTATGAACTCTTTACTTTCAGTATTTCAGCAAAGTGACGACTGGAATCTATATGATTGCTCTTCTGTTATCCAAGTATTGCACATGAGGGAAATCTGACCAAGGTAGAGACGAGTAACAACAGGCTCACACCCGTGGAAGATACACCACCCTCTAAGCTCATGAAGATGTTAAATCTATACTCATATAACTCCTGACAGGAGTTGAGGTTTTATTTACTCCAGTATACAGCAAAATGGAAAAACCTTCACACTGAAAGTATGGCCTGAAAAAAGGGAAACATCGATATATGCTGGGCTTCCACCAACAACCCCACAATACAATGATGTTACTTTCTGATAACTGGGTATTTGATGAAATGCAAAAGAGGCTCTGCTCAACTGAAACACCTGTAATATGTAAGCAAATGATTTTCTGTATTTGAACATCTCTGACGCTTCTGGACATCCCCCACCGTTACTTAGCTGTTAATTTAGCCTTGTGCGAAAAAAAATATTGAGATACTGCGATTATGCGGAATCTGTCCTAATATCAGGTACATGTCCAGTTAAGTAAAAAAAAAAAAATACTCTAAACGCTATGCGGCTCGAAAGCATTCCTTTGTTAGACACTGCTTGTACATGACACACAGTGTAAAGAAAGCTTTTAAATGTTACATTGTCTGAGCCCATTCAGAAATAACTGATTAAATCTTTATCATTATCTAAGACTTTGAAAGACTGCCTCCTGAGAGGGTGTCCCATTACAATTACACAGACTGACTGCTGAATCCTGCAGTGAATGAACCAATATTCACGTATCGTATTCGTGGAGTGCACTAAGATGACAGCACAGTCTTTGGTTCAGCAGCCTGTGATGGACTGAGGGGTGCTTTACCTTCAATCTCAAATGTTGACTTTTCCCTGACTGGATCAGCGACACCTCCCATCAGGTTCTGCAGGAATGGGAATGAAGGTAAACTAAAGTAGAGAAAAAAGCTAATTTGCAAGTGTGTGTTAAAGACCAGTCCAGTCCCATGTAACATTTTGTAAAATATGATATTGACTGAGACATAGATGGCTCCTGTGACACAGAACTTTGTTTCGTCATCCACCAGATAAAATGTTTGTTTTTAATATAACAGCATTATCCCAAAGGATGAAAATATTTGTTCAACAATAACTTCAGTTCCAGTCTGGATCTCCACTCCAAATACTTAAAACAGACATAAGTTAAAATATATAACACAAAACCAGATCATCTATCAGGACAGCAAATGAAAGCTAAAACAAGATCATAAAAGTCAAATTTCAAAAAGAAAAGAAAAGAAAACAAACAAAAACAAGTCAGTCATCTACAATGCTTTGAAATCACCAGCAGGTGGTGACTCCACTATATAAACCACCAGTAATATTCTTTCCCTATTACTCCAGAAAACCTCCAACTGCATAGTCCTTTCTTTTTTGGGCCTGATTTCACCTCACAGATAAGACTGAACAAAATGAAATTATTAATACGAAATATGCATGTTTTCATTCTATACAACAATATATTCTAAAAATGAAAAGTACTTTTCCTGATTTAAATTCACTCCATATTCTCTCCTGTTTCGTTTTGTGAAATTGATATGAAGATTGTGTCTGTGGCCTTTTACAGTATATAAGTACAGGTGTGTACAAAATTGATATTATCTTCAGTATTTAAATTCTGACTCAAAATGAAACCAACAAATGCAAAGATTTGTTTCCCATGGATTAAGTTTAATCTCTTAGTTTTTTTTAAAGTATCCAATTGAAAATACATCTTAAATAAATCTGAGATGGTTACAGTTTCCTCCTTCAATAATTAGGGAATGAGCTTTTGTATAATTGTCAGCCATGGTGACTCATAGTTATCACAATTACTTGAAATTAATTTAAACTTTTTGGGGATTAAAAATACAAAACTGATATGGACTTTTCAAGTATAAGATAAAAATTGACTAACAACAATTTGTTTTCACTGCAAAATGTGAGAAGCCATGTTGCGTAATGAGGAAAGATGTTACTGACACCAACACAACAACAAAAAGTAGACAGCGTGATATGGGTCTATTCTTATTATACAAAAGCCCATATTGGACCCTAATTGTGAGCAACATGTGTTGTGCATGTTTCTATATTCTGTAGACTGTACTGTGGATCTCTGTGGATCAAAGTCAGAAGTTATTCGATACATGATAATACCATACTCTCCAGGTGCTCCAGCATTTTTTCACAGTGCACAGGCTCACACACTCATTTGTGTGAATGGTCCGCCCGTGAGTCAGTTGCCCCTCCCTCCCTTGCAACCATATAGGGATAAGTAGTATGGTTAATGAATGAACAGTCAAATTAATGGTTGTATTGAACTGAAACACTTTTTTTCATGCTCACGTAAATCTGATGGCAATATAAAGGTTGTTGAGATGCTAACATGTCTGAGTTCCTCTATGGATGTGTATATATACATGAGAAATTTAAGCGAATTATGTCTGATTGAGTTTGAAACTTTCATGTTGCATGTGACAGATTTCTGCCTTATGTAACAGGGGCAAATGAGGAAATATGATACTGTGAAAGAAGTGGATTGATATCTCCTACAACTAAAAGAGGAGAAAATTCTTTAGTGGTACAAAAAAGTATAACCAGAATTAACAACGTGAAAATCAGACTAATAGGATAAATTTCCACATATTGACCAACTCCCCACTGCCTCCTACACCATTTTATTTGAAACTTTGCCGCCCTCTTCTGAATAACAACGGAAAAAATAACTGAAGTGCACAGCTATATGTGCATTCTCCTGTGGGTGTGTATATTTTCCTTCTCATCGAGTGGGTGTTCTGTATCTGCTCAACATCTCCAGAGAATTTAATTAGTAGTTGAGTGAGAGGAGTAACCCTTAGAGATAACGAAGTGACATCCATCCGAATGCTGACCATCTAACCACTGTTAGTGGTGTAACGTCTCTGTGTTTTACACATATGCTGCAAGCACTTTTCCTGCTTTGCAAGTCATGGGCAGTTTAATTACCAGCAATTAAGATCCAGTTTGTAGCTCAGGAGGAGGAGGAAGAAGAATGGCAAGCAGAGAACAAGAGAGAAGTGTGGAAAAGGAGACCCATGAGCTGCTAATGGCTCATGTATTAATTTTGTTTATAAATCAGTTACATCTTCTCAGAGACATTGTTTCAGTGTTGGTCTTCCAATCGTTATATTTTGCACCTCTGTATGTACATACAAGAATATGATTTGTTTTGCATCATAAAATCACATTTGCATGTCTGTAAACATGGGATTGAGTTTGCTGATTGAAGAGGGGGAGGAGTGAGAAGTATGAAGGAGTGTGTGTGCGCATGTGTTCATAGCACCCCAGTCTGTGCTACAGTGACAGTGATATATGAGTAATTTAAAAAGTCGTTCTTTTCCAGAGAGTGGTCTGCAGTCAGGCCAGCCAACCGCAGCCTGTTCGCCTACAGCATTGAGAAAACTCATCTACATCCCCTCTGACACACACACACACACACACACACGCACACACACACACACACACACACACACACACACACACACACACACACACACACACACACACATACACACACTAACATAGAGAGAAAAAGGTTGACATTACAGTGTTTAAACAAATCACAAATTATCACATTTCATATCAACACAAACATACTGAGTAAATGAGAATTTGATCAGATATTTACTTATTCCCATTTGTTTTGATGAGTGCAAAATTTATTTAAATATAAACTTTATTGGTTGACATGTGACCTCACTACCTCCAATATGGACATCAACTGCCAGTGGTCAGCAGTATTGTCCTGGAAAAAACTTTGCTTGTTTGCTCTGCTCTTTGGCCTCTAGCAGTTTGGCCCATTACTAAAGAAAAGGAGGTTTGTGTGTGTGTGTGATTAGATGGCGCCATATGATTCTAAGGGACTGGCCACAAGCCGAGACATACAGACTGCCTACTTTTCACGCACACATAAATAACTGCTCACTTAAAGTAGTGTAACAAACCTTCTCCTCGTTTAGACTAGAAATGCTCTTTTACCAACATCAACATGTAGAGAGATTGCCCCTTTTGTTATGTTGTTATGTTATGCAATATTCAGCTGAAGGGTTTAAATGATGTGTCAGTATGAAGTCCATGGTTGTATCATTCCTTTTCTGCAATTAACAGCACCATCAGGTTTACATATCATGTCATGACTCACAGTGGAAGATGTATAATTTGTTTTTAATTCCAGATTAAAAAAAAAAAAAAAAAAAAAAAAAATATATATATATATATATATAAATGAAACGATAAAACTGTTCATAACAATTTTCTACATAAAGACACATTTGAGTAATGGTCACATCTGGGTATACTTAAGTTCAGGTGAAATAAATTTTCACAAGGCTCTGTCGCAAACTCATACCCAATGAGTTTGGGACACCCCCCCCCCCCGCCAAAAAAATGTTCCAAAACAAAAGAGAAAAGAAAAACAGGGGAAACTGAAGGCAGGATATTATTTACTATTAAAAAACAAATACATAAATACCTCTCTTGGCTGGCCTGGGAACAACTTGAGATCTCCTGGGAAGAGCTAGAGGAAGTGTTCAGAGAGAGGGAAGGCTGGACTTCTCTGAACCTGTAGCCCTGCCCAAAACAAAACTTATTGTTACTAAGTTAACTAAGTTATTGTGCACTTGAAAGTTCTGAAACTTATCAAACAATGATCTATATCTAGAGAAAAAACAAAATGCAAATACGAAATACTAGTAGGTGTGTGTTTGGATGTATGTATGGATATGATGGAAAGTGTCAAACAAATTTGCACTCTTGGCCACATTTCTATCAGAGTGAAGGGAAGAGAAGTGATAGTGCAGTTTGCCGACTGTTAAAATACAATGGACGGATGGAGGGAGAGGTGTGTGTGTGTGTGCATTTCCTCTCTTTATTATAACTTTTAATGTTACTATCATTAGCGACCTCACGGCTACAGCGCATATCTAAGAAATGCTACTGTGGGCTAATGCATGTGGTTAGACTGCGTTTTGCAGGGTTAGGGCCATGTGGTGCACAACATAAATGCATTTGGTTGTGCCTCGTCTGTGTTTAGTGACCACTTTTTCCTCTCAGTGACAATTCTTTACAGATCCTTTGAATAATTTGAAATTCATCTAGAAAATTACTTCTCCAATTGAAACCAAATACTATTTATAAAAATGAAGATTGACCCTGACCCCAGATAAGCAAATGAAGATGGATGGATGGAAAATAGACTAGGACTGTAAGGTGAAGCCAATGCTTAAACCTGCATTCTATTCAATGCCCATCAAGGTGTGACTCCATTGGCGGTACAAAGCACTCAGTTTGTATATAAGTCTGAGTGAAAAGGGCCCTATGTTTCTCTTGATTTAATAGCTCGATAAAATATTTCCACATACGTTGAATGAACTCAACTATTTTCCACTACAACATGATGTTCATTTTTAAAATGGTGGCTCACAAATGGGAATTCATTAAGCCTTGTCTAATGTGCGATTGACCGACTGGACCTGCCTGTCAATCAGGACCAACTACAGAGCAGGTCTGATCCTACCCTCACACCTCTCAAGCTTTACCTTCTACTCTTGACATTCCTTTCTTCTTGTTTCAAAAAACCATGATTGTGCCAGCCAATTTACAAATTGGAGGCTTTCAAATTAAAAAGATAATCTTTTATTCTACAGCACGTGGTGATATTATCAGTCTTCATTTATTTTTATGGCATTAGTTTAATTAAGGCCCTTTCCTGTTTCAGCACGACAACGACTGACTATAATGTCAGGCAAACAAACCGGTTTTGTGGCTAAATGGGAACTAATCCCCGTTGGCCTGATCCCAATATCTGTAGGAAAACTTGAAACCAGAGGACTGAAAAATGCAGATTAATGTCTGCGTTTTTTCATGTAGGTATATGGCTTCGATCTTCATGTGTCCTCAAACTTTGTTCTGATGTCCATACAATTTGCAGCACAGGTCTCCTGATTTTGATGTCTGAGTGCTCTGGGCATGCTGCCAAGGTTTCTCCCCCAGGCATGTCACCCACTGCTTTACCTAATATTATTAGGAAGAACAAGGCAACTTCATTTGTACATAAACAACAAAAAAATCTGAGGTTCTCTGAGATAAAAAAGTGTTAAACCAGTATAGAAAAGAAATACAAGGTGTCATGAAAAGACATTCCTTAAGAAGTATGTAGTAAAGTAAACTAATAAAATAAACAGTGCATTGCAACATATAAAACAATTGTCTCAAGTGTGATTTAATATAAGACATTGGCAAAGAAAATTCCACTAGAGGTGGAGCAAACCTCCTTACCTTTGGGTTTGTTCCACAGAATGTCATCAGGTACATGGTTTACTTTGAGTTTTCTGGGAAATTGCAGCACACTTGCAGTTCCTTTACTATAAGAGAGCCATGCCCTGGGTGTAAGAAGCATTTTCAGCCTGGAGCTAGAACCAAACTGGCAAACATAAGAAAAACTCCAGTTTTTTACTTCTTGCAGATTCAATTTTGATATTTTAATGCTTCTACAGACGTTTTGCCCTTTGCCTGTCTTTGTGTCCTTGTGCCACTCTACTGGTGGCAGTGGAATGGGCGAACAGACAGCAGAGCTTCCCTCATGTTGGGTTTGTGATGGATGAGGCCTGTGTGTGATCAGTCCACAATGACACTCACCTAATCCTCTTCTTTTGTCTCTGTGGCCTGTCTTTTCTTATCTTATCCTTTGTCATTCTCTTGCCAAACATTCTTCTTCCATCTTTTCCTTCCCATCTTCTCTCCCTTTCCTTGTCTTCTTCACCTCATCCTTCCTATTCTTTCTTAATACTCCCCATGACTTCTCCTTATTTTTCCTAGAGGTTACACCTTGTTCGCGTCCAGTCCTCCATCTCTTGCTTCCTCTCTCCCCTCTGCTGTCCAAAGGAGGGATGCAGGTTAATGTAGGGGTTAATGCTTTGTGCTCTGTAGGGTCAGCATTACACTCGACAATGGTGTTCATGGGAATTGCAGTATGTTTATGCTAATCTCTCCCTGCATCTCAATAACATGTCTGGGATATAGAACTGTCAAGACACCTGCACTGATACATACACAAACATGTTATTCAGTTGCTCTCTGAAGCAATGTTTTGGGATCTGCATCCTGACTTTTCTGGTTTTTCTGATCAAACCAAAAGATCATAGAATCTGTCTCTCAATGTGGATGTTTGGGAAGCATGCTTTTATCATGGCCCTCTGCAGATATATATATAACTCCATAATAATTTGGGAATTCTTCTGTCTCAATTATTCATGTCATGGATGCCAAATAAGTTGGAAACTGTTGACTTGATTGCATCACATCATTTGTGCAGATTTCTCAGCTGCTCATTGAAGCTGCTAATCTCCTGTTTTTCCACATTGCAAAGGTGGCTTCATGGGTCCATGGATGGACACTGGAGAGGTAACTGAACTTAACAAAACCAGTTTAGCTTTGTGAAATGCGGCATTATCCTGCTGGAGGTAGCCATCAGAAGATCTGGCCATAAAGGGAGCAAGAAAACCTACCAAAACAGTTTCAAAACCACAACCTAAAAAATCTCATAGTCTCACATAGCAACTCCAGCACTGACAGCAGCACTACCCGAGGGATGAGATGCACCACATATGTTTCACAAGTCTGCACAGCACAGCAGCCAGCAGTGCAATAATCGCATGTGGTATTACTCCTTGCACTTGTGTGTTTCGCCTTGCCTGGCAGTATAAAAAGGGTCATTCACATATCAGCCAATTTTGGTTGACATATAGTATAAGACATAATGACATTCATGGATTTTTTTCACAGATATATCAAAGGAATTGTAAAGTTTTTTGCAATGCATATGGACCCCAAAGCAGAAAACAAATGGTGAAAAGCAAATTAAGACTATTAGGAAATTAGAATACTGCTGGTGACGAGGGCTAGAAGCTGTTGACAGGATGTTGGTAGAGGAAGGGCAAACAGACAGAAATCCACTGAGCAAGGCAGGCAAACAAAAACCCAAACAGGCAAGATCAAGTCAAGATCAAGATTGCAGGAATTAGTAGTCCAAAATAGTTGTATTTCAGAGCTTGGTCATAGTAACATCACAATGTCACAGAAAGATGGTGACGCAAACCTATGGTTTTCTGCTGCAGCTGGCTGAAGAGTTGAGTAAATTATGTTGAAAAGGTGAGTATGGATCACCTTTGACCAGTGATGAGACTTTTCTGTCCTGATGGTCATGGTCTCTTCTGACATGCCAATGTCCCCATCCACAGGGCCCTTATAATCAGCCAATCATCTATATAGCCCCAATGCACAACAAACTGTAATGCTCTGTGTGTTCTGACACCTTTCTATCAGCATTCTAACAGCATTACCTTTTCAGACTTGTGTTTTCTTCTGTATCAGACAAAAGGTGCGTACGTGTTGTTACCTTAACAGTTTCAATGGTAAACTTCGGTCTTCTTCAGAAGCGTCTTGCGACGTCACATGTGACATGCCTTAATTGGAGATCTTCCCAGGCGCAGTCAGCCCAGCCAGCATTACCTTTTTCAACTGTTTGGGCAGTGATAACTCTTCTCTTGTAATAGACCACATGTTACTCTCCACGAACATCCATAAGCCTTGGCTGTTTTCACCTTGTCTCCAGTTCACTGGTTTTCTTTCCTTTTGGTAGGTCTGATCACTACAGACCAGTAACATCCCACAGAAGTTGTGTGTGGAGTGTTGGAGATGCTCTGAAACAGTCATCAAAATTTTAAAAATTGCTCATATTCCTTCCAACCTATGGAATATATCCCACTGATTGACAGGTGCCACGGTAACCAGATGAGTTCAATGTTATTGAATTTACCTGTCTGTGATCATAATGTTCTGGCTGATTTTGTTACACTAATGGAAAAATACTTTACCTCAGAGTGATTGACAGAAAGTCATCCTTTCAGTCTGTGAATTGTACACAATATTAAGTGGTGACAAGCTTTTAATTGTATAAATGATAATGTTTTATGCTGTTGGCAATAAAACTGACACAATGGATTCATTAGCGCAGACTTAAAAAAAACCTCTCAGAGTTTTAAAACTACAGATTTAAAGAGTTGGTATTAATGTAGCAGGAAAACATCCTACTCCTTCTGCCTCACCATCTGGACACTCTGAGGCATACACAGATGTACAGACACTTTTTGAAAACGTGTAATTACCTGTAACAGCACATTTTTCAGAAGTGCGAGGGAGAGATGGTGCAGATCGTGACAATAATTTTTCAGTGTGTTATGCGTAACCTGCTGCTGCTCATTAGCAGGGAATGGAAATAGTGTATTCATTGGTTTATTTATAGAAACAGCTATCACAGTGGATCAAAGGTAAATGTAAACAGAACTGAAGAAGACCAAAAACAACAGCCATTAGTGACGTTATAGTGGCATTAGATTAGTGAAATTATAGCCCTAGCTGCTACCAGGATGCATAAATAATGACTGGTACTAGCCAGGTAGCTGCAGGTAGATAACAGCTTCTCATACACACAGTTTTTGGTTGTGGCCACTTTAGGGCCACTGATGGCCACTATTTATGTACCACTGTGTTTTTGACCATGAATCAAGACTGAGGAGGCTGACCACTTTAGGCTGTTGAGGGAAAGCACAGGGTTACATTTGATTTTGCTCATAAACTGCAACTAACTTACAACATGGTAGGAAGCTAACAGCTTCCTGTGCATGTGTAAAAGAGACTATGAAAAGCTCCAAGTGGGTCAAGTACAGTACCCCTATTATTTTTTCTTGAATATGAATGAATAATAGGTTGGTGGACATGGATTGATTACCACTAATTTGTCCATTGACAGGCTTGATCAGCAAAACTTAAACCACTTCCTCAGAACATTGTTTCCCAGAAGGTGGTGAGAAAATTTACAACTGGGATTTGAAAGTATGCTCACGTCCCGGAGCGGAGGGGTGGAGGGTGGGGGTGGGGGGTGCAGATCAAGGAGTTTTCAACATTTCACTCAGAGCCTCTGATGTAGTTTGATGGCCAGCTGCTCTGAAAAATGGGCAAAAGATCATACAGAGTCAAGACTTATTCTTACACTACATTATGCTACTTAATAAGAAGGGGCCAGGCTAATGAAAATGAGCTGAAAATATCAGGAAAATGGTCAACAGGCTAGAAGAACTGTGCCAAATATAATGTTTATCCAAGAGAGTAAAAGGGAATCAAGAGCTTGTTGCAAGGAAAAAGGACATTCATGATCTCAACCTGCGGTTCACTCATTTGGAAATCATGCTTTCTGCTTTTACCAAGCAGTGCCAGTGGAGGTCTATTGTAAAAAGCAAGTGGATGATGCCTTGTGCGTTAATAACAGTGTGATGTCTACCTTTGTTCTTTCTATTGGTGGAAACATTGTGCCATTCATCTATTACCACTTATCCGGGCAAGGTATACTCTGGACAGGTCGGCAGTCCATCACAGGGGCAACACACAGAGACAGACTAAGATGAACAACCACTTACACCAATTAGTCACCAATTAACCCAAACATATATGTCTTTGGACAGTGGGAAGAAACCTATGCAAACAGTCTAGGAATTTTCATATATATTTAAATTTTGTCTGGAACATGTAGCAAATAACAAGGGCTTGTGAGAAATGGCTTTTTTGTCACTGGTTAAACTATCTGTGTGTATAATTAGTCACTAAAAGCCTGTTAAGGGAACACAGCGCCCGTTATACTATAGCAGATAGTTTTCACAACACTCTGGGATTAAACTATTAAAATAAAAAAATGTGAAAATCTGAATTTATTAAAAACTGCAGTCCATCACTGCACGTTGGGCCATGATCCTGCTGTGGTTCCAGCGCAGAGTATGGGTGCAGTCCTCTCCATCTGCTCCATCACACTGCTGCTACACTCTTCAAGCACACCCATTCTTTCCGTAAACTCAACAGTACATCAGGGCGTTGGCGAATACAAGTAGTTAATACTCCTTGATAACAAAAAATGAAGAAAGTTCAATATGATGAAAAGGCCAAGGGTTGCACAGTTTTGCAAAGCCTCCCAGCCTTGAGCCCTTTTTTGCATGCATGTTTTATTTGCATGTCCAAATTAAATTTTATTCATATAGTGCAGTGTATATACAGATAAAATATCTAGACCAAACTCTTATGGTGAAGGACCCAACAAAAGTTCTCCCTGTGCCTATGTGGCACTCTTGAGTGTGAGTGTAATTGTGGGGTTTTTGTAAATGTAAGGTGCCCTGCCATGGACTAGCTATCTGTCCAGGGTCTGTCCCATCCTCATCCAATGTCAGCTAGAATCCACCCCTTCAGCATGGATTAACAGGATTTATTATCTATACTGTTTAACAGCAGGATAATGAAGCAATCCTTCATTTCCAGGTCACCATTTATTTTCCAGTACCAGTAAGCATTTATCTATCCCTTTATCATTACACTCACATACAATAAAGGGGTAAAAACATGAAGATTAAATTTGTATATTATCATTGGACCAAAACCATGTTATAGTATTCTGGTTGTTGATTGGCCACAATGGAGCGTTGTTTTACCTGCCTATAACAGATTAGTATTTAAAGAAATAAAGGATTTTAAATTGAGAGGTCCTGCCTCTCAAAAATAATGATGAGAAGCAACTTCCTCTGCCTCAATGGACCAGCCTCCTGATGTCTGAGTATCTATATTTATTATGTTAAAATTGGCAGTGCGTGTAGCTGCATTCCCAATGGGCTGCTTCACAAATTGGGCCAATGACTCAACGACACAGACAGAGAGAAGGAGATAGAAGTGGTTGTGTCGTGGTGATTACCCCAGTGGAGCAGGCTGAACAGCCCACTCTGATTCTATGTGGCTATCATCTCCCTCATGTCTACTTCCCTCTCCAGCTAACTGTTTGGTACTATACACCTCTTCTCACAGGCTCACCATTTCCGTGTTGTCATCACTCTATAGCCACCACTTAAGAGCTCAATCCAGAAAAATTCTAACCAGTTCAAAGTGTCATGAAGCTAGCAGAAGTAACTCTGCAGTTACCAAGCAGAAGGAGCATCACCCACACCAGCCAAGCTTTAGAGCTTTGGTAGCTGAAAAAGCCTGTCTGAGTTCATGGAAGGGAAATAAGGTCAATACGTTGTTGCTTTGCTCATTTCATTAGACGTTTAAATGCTGCACCAATTGAAGATGCCAAAGTCTGTGTCTGTTCAGATGTGCAACACAATATTACAGAACTGTGTAGTCAAGGAAGATAATCACATAATTTAAACATGTCTGGTGCTGATTCACCGCAGTCCTATCCAATGCAAAGTCTAATCTATGTGTAGTTAAAAAGTTATCATCATTGTTATGACTTAGTGCTTTTGACCTGTTATGTGTGTGTGTTGTTGCACCTTTTTTCACAGTACTTTGCTGATTTGTGTTGTAGTTATAATAAAATCAACATTAAATCTACTGTATATTGGAGCTGTGTAAATAACACCTTTAACTAAATTATGTAAAAATTACTCATGTACAGTATGTGTCCTTTGGTGGACCAGTCTAAGAATGCACACATGTCAATCCATCCATCCATTATTTGTGTATAGATTGCCCGTCTAAACAGAAAAGTCACCACATGGTTTTAACTAAGCAAACAGATAAGAACTTCCCATTGGATAACCACTGAATAGATGAGAATGTTTCATCTGGCAATAAGTTATTTAACCCTCATTGATGCCGTGAGGAGGTTCTCATTTCTGAAACAACCATGCTGAAAAACATATTCCATGCTTTTGGAAAACATGTCAACATATTTCAGAAGTGTCAAACTATTGGCATGCATCTAGCAAAGAAAAAATATAAGGAGATTGCTGAAACTACAATAATTGGGTTAAGAACTGTCCAACACATTTTTAAAACTGGAAGGATATGGGGAACCATCATCTTTGAGGAAGAAATGCGATTGGAAAAAAATCTTGAATGATGGTGGGTTTTAATCGCTTAAATGTTTGGTGAAATCAAACTGTAAAAAAACCACAGGAGAACTACAGCTTTGTTTAATAGTGAAAGTAAGAGCATTTCCAAATACGCAATACGAAGGGAACTTAAGGGATTGGGACTAACAAGCTGTGTAACCACTTAACAGTGAGGCTAATTGGAAAAAAGGCTTCAATTTGCTGGGGAGCATAAAGCTTGGACTCTGGAACAATGGAAGAAGGTCATAAGGTCATGAGCTCTGATGAGTCCAGATTTACCCTGTTCCAGAGTGATGGGAGCATCAGGCTAAGAAGAGAGATGCACCCATCATTCCTAATGCCTACCGTACAAGCCTGTAGGGGGGAAGTGCTAGGGTCTGGGGCTGCTGCTGTTGGTCAGGTCTAAGTTCAGAAACGTTATGAGCCTAAAGAATGAGGTCAGCTGACTACCTGAATATACTGAATGACCAGGTTATTTTATCACTATATTTTTTTAATCCCAGATCGCACAGGCATATTCCAAGATGACAATGCCAGGATTCATCGAGCTCAATTTGTAAAAGAGTGTTTCAGGGAGCATGAGACATCATCATCACACAGTCCAGACCTTAACCCCACTGAGAATCTTTAGGATGTGCTGGGGAAGACTGCGCAGCGGGCTGACCCTCCCATCATCAATCTTGGTGAAAAATGAATGCAACTGTGCATGGACATAAATTTTGTGACATTTTAGAAGTTTATCAAAATGATGCCACAGCAAATGCGTGCTGTAATCAAAGCTAAAGGCGATCCAATGAAACAGTAGTGTGTGACATTTTTTTGGTAGTGTATTTTGTATGCTAATATTAATGGAGTGTACACATTGGTACATTTGCCACCATTCAACAGTCTGTGCCTCACACTGGACATGTAACAGCTCGGTGAGGTGTTATAGCAGAGGAAGGGGTGAACATTAACATGTTTGCCTGAGTGTTGTGTTTGCATCAATGCTGAATGAAGTTGGAGCTGTTTTCACTGCAGTCATTTAGACTGAGTCTGACAGCCAAGTTTGGCCTTTTCTATTGCTGACAAAGGCCAAACTTTAGTGGGGCTAAGACTGTTTTGAACTAGTGGAGAAGAGCATTGCAGTGTGCATATATTTGTCTGAGCTCAGCCAAACACATTCAAGTGCTCTGCTCTGGAATTCAAGTCACATCAGTTTTTTTTAAAGATATGTTGCCAAATGACAACATATATTATCCCATGTCACTCTTAAGGTAGAACAGGATGATCCACAATGTTGCCCTCATGCTGTAGGGTACCACAGTGTCGATATAAGCATGGCTCTTTGAGCGCACTCATTCGCCTGCCCAGTTTAGCGGTATCTTGCTGTTTTACAAAACTTGGTGAAACAAGCTGTCAGGTGCCCACCCTTAAAAGAATCACTGTTTAACAGGGTTGTCACACAGACACACTCTCTCTCCATCTCATACATACACATGCTCAGCCGCTTGGTCTAGTCTTGGTATTGAGCAGCTCCCCTGCAATCTACTGACATTGATCTGAGATAAAGATCAAACTCTGGCCAGACATTCTCAGGAATCCTGCTTTTCATTAACTGTGTGTGTTACAGATCAGCACAACAGCATGTACATGGATGAGCATGACTCTGACGGCAAACACATATAAATAGTTTATTGTCTGCAATAAGCAGAAATCGGCTGTTGTAATATTGCTGAAGGGCCATCTGAATGTGACAGAGCCTTTCCTCCTGCCATGTGAGTGTGCGTCAGCATTTCAAAGTCTGAGCACTGTGAAGGAGGTCTGCAAGTGGTTCCTGAGTGGCACCACCAAACCTGATAGTGGATTGGACCTGGGGAGATGGGCAGGCAATCAGACTCCATCCAGACGACCTCAAACCAGCAGTGCCTTCTGGTTTTATCAGTTAAAGGACAGTTGGAAAGCTCCTGCATCAGCTCATATACCTGCATGATGGGCAGAACTTTCACTACATAACACAGACAGCTCTGGAGAAGTCAGGATTTTAACTTTATATATTCTGACAGCTGACTCTTCCACGTTCAGTGCTGAATGAAGATATTATAGATGTAAGTGAATATAAAAGATTGGGATTAAAAACAGTTATTGTTATAATTTGAAACAAAGTGAAAAACTGAAATGTCACCACGGTTTGAGCAACTTCTTTGATACTGTGCTCGCATGTGGCTTGTTTTTGATCAACTTGACCATGGACTGTAAGCCTTTGAAACAAATCAACAATTTTGCATCGCTACAGAATGTTTTAAATCACTGGGTCATTCAATGGAGAGTTACATATTGATTGGTGCATGGCTAGTTTAGCGACGCATTGGGACAGAAGCTGAGTGATGTGTTGCCGTGCACAGGGTCCACAGAAAAAAATTGATACTTGCAAAGATACAGAAAATCATTCATACTTTCTGCCATCAGGGTTTAAAACACCTTAATTATTAGAAGATAAAATACCAAAAATCTGAATATCCTTCCAGAGATTAACAGATTATTTGTGGACATATAAGATATGGTGCAAATGTAGTTGCTTTGCCTCTCTTTAACCTGATGGAGCACATCCTGTCTGGGGCTGTCAATCAAACACAGACACACCACCTAAACCGTTGCCACTATGCCTACCCCCTCCTTTAATGTGAATCAAACACACACACCACCAGTTGTCACCAGTCAAACACAGATACAGCCTCCCTTTGCTGTGAATCTAACTGACACACCCTCATCAAAGAAGAAAATCTGATAATCTGCAGTGGGTCATGTGTTAGAAAGGTTGGACATCATGAAGGGTTAGGGTTAGAGTTAGGACACAAGATAAGAGTGCACAAGAAAGTTAATGAACCATGTCCAAACACTCTGCAAGGCACTGTAACAAACACAGGAGCTCAAGGGCGGACAGACAATCCTAAAGAAAGGGCCCAGGAAGTGAAACAGCAAAAACACACACAATGCTGGATACAAAATGAAACTGTAAATTATCAAATTAATCAGATCAAAAGAATCACAGCAAGTTATTCTCACGCAGCAAAACAAGACACAAAGAGCCTTTCTCCTTCTTGAAGGTTTAAGGATCCCCACGGTTACAGGTAACAGTGCATAGTACAACATTGTAGAATTTTAATAGGTGTTGATGTAACAATTTTCCCTCTGAATGGCAGGAAACATTGCATAAAAATTTACTCAGCAAAGGAGCTATTTACTATTTTATGGGACTTGACAATAACAAAGGAAAAATATGTTATAGATTTCCAAACACTGTCTACACAAATTGAGACAAAGCTAACATTCAAACTTTCATGCAGGTAACTTGAACTAGAAAAGTCTGAGTGCAAATTTACGGTGACAATCTGAAGGGCAACATTTTTTCTTGAATGACCTGAAGTGTTACAGTTACTTAATGCACATTTAACTAAAGCATTAAAATTGAATAGAGAATTGAATAGACAGAAAAATATTTCCTCTAGTGCAGCATTTTCTTTTTTAGCAATAACACCACTGTTGTTTGCTAAAGCTTATATAGCTCACAATATTTACCGAAACAGCAAAATTAGCATGGGTTAGAAATTAAATGACATAAGTTAACTCAACAGCAACTTTGAAACAAATCACAAACAAATTTGAAACAAGATAATAACAACAAACTTGTTTTGACGATTGATTCCAGAACCCAGAAGGTAGAAAAAGTTAAGTATATTAAAAAAAACTAGATAAACATACTTTTCCTTCCATTTACCTGCAAGTGTGAGAGCAGAGACTTTTTTGAGGATGAGCACCACTAAATGAAGTGGGAAGTAACACGAAATTAACAAAAATAAAATATGCAAAGGGAACCAGCATTTATACGTATTTTAAACATTTTTATTTATTAACAAATAAATTGAATGCCACGCCAACTGAAGGGTTAACGGCAACAGCAGTAGTAGCAAGCAACGTGTTTTCTGCCAAATGGCCCACTTTGTGGCAGAAATCTTAGCACATGATCCAAGGATAAATATGGGAATAATATATACAATTAGAGATAATCAGGCCACAGGTCTAACTCTCCAGTCATAATCTATATTTTCTGAAAGAAAGAGGATGTGCACGTTTTGCTTGTTCTAAGGCCGCTTGAATTGCTGAAAGGTGATTATGGGATTACTGTTTGATGCCACATAAATAATTTCCTTCCCAATGTATATGAGGAAGGGCAGCACGGTGGTGCACTGGTTAGCACTGTAGCCACACAATAAGAAGGGGCCTGGGTCCTTCCGCCCCTCACTCAATGTGTGCAGCCCCGCGACCCGGATACGGATAAAGGCGGATGAGGATGAGTGAGTGAGTGAGTATATGAGGAAATCCCTGTTGGGGATGCTACTTGTCATGTTTGAGAAGATATGCCCATACAGTGTGCTCCTCTCAACCTGCAGCCTCTTTCTTCCCCTGCTTGTTCTGTCAGATCCACTTTTTCTGTCTCTATGACTTACAGATGAGAGACGAGATGATTTTCAAGGTGGCAGCGGGAGAAAGCAAGACTTGAAGCTCAGCTCTCTGTGTAACTTTCATATCAGAGAAAAAGCGATCGATTTTCTGTCTGTTTCTTTGTCTGCTGGGAATATTAAAACAGACAGTAAGGTTTCACATGTACCCACCCGACCAACCTCTACTTCCTCCTGTCCTCTCTGCCTACATGATCTCTTCACTTCTGCAGACTCTCTGCATCACTCCTGTCGCTCTACCATATTTAATCCACTGCCTTTCCTTCCTCATACTCCATTACTTCATTCATATCCACTTTTCCATGGTCCTCTTTGATTTGATGTCCTCCTACGTCATGCCACCATCTTTTCATTTTCCACTGAGGGATCTTGCTAGACGGTTGGAGAGCAAGTGAACAGTGGGTCTCTCTCTCTCTGGCTTCAAGGTAGAGGGTAGGCTTTGATACAGGGATTGAGGGTAAAGAGGTTTAGAGATGAGAATGTGAAGGAAGGAGGGAGGAAGGAAAGGGAAGCAGTGAAGATGCAGACTTGTTTATAGCCTTAGGCAGTGGTCTGTGCAGTGCTCCAGAGCACCATTTCCGCTACCACTCCCACCATTTGGCTCCACATCCATGCTGAAGAGCTGGGAGGGAAAGGAAATGGAAAAGTATTTCTGTGTGTATTTTTGTGTTAGAATTTTCCTTTTTGCTATCTTACTGAAAAAAAAAAAACTGTCTTAAGGCTCAAAGCTTTTTTATGAATTTTAAGGCTCATTGACATTTGGGGAACACTTTCATTTACTCACACCTACAGATGTTAGAGTTTGCCGACATGTGTGACGTGATGTCCAGTATAACAAAAGTACACCATCCTATTTCCAGTGGAATGCCTCTGAATGGAGCTGTTTCGCATTTATGATTTCTGTTCAAGCGCTGTCGCCCAACAATAAGAAGGTCTTGGGTTCAGTTCCTGGCATGGGTCCTTTCTGTGCGGCGTGCTGTGTGGCGTAATGGACTGGCGACCTGTCCAGGGTGTACCCCACCCCTCAACCAATGTGAGCTGGGATTGGCTCCAGCAGCCCCGCGACCCAGAAACGTCTAAAGCGGTAGAAGATGGATGGATGGATAGATGGATTTCTGTTCAGTGACAACATTTAGCTTTACATTCAGTATATTCACCCAAATAAAGGTTTCTTGATTTTATTGACATTTTCCTCTTATTTCCAATGTACAGAACCAACAATAAACTAGTTGAATATTATCCATGTACCCATATCTGTGGAACTGTATAGCACTGATGTGCTAATAGTAATACATCAAATACACAAAATGTGTCCTTTTCTCCATTTTTACCACTTTTATCATACTTTTCCCACTCATATCTCATTGATTTATTCAAGTTGCAGTGATGGGACGAGTGGCAAGTTGTGTCACCAAAAATAGAAAAATTCCATCAAAATTAAATTACTATCAATAATTTTTAGGTTTTATGTCTGTGTCTGGATCAGGATTATGACTGGGTCAAAAGCAGTATAACAACCCGATTTGCGACCCCTAGCATTGGACTTCACTTAAAGTGTATAGTAGAAATAATCAAAGTTTGACGAAATGTAGAACTGAAATCATCGAAACAATTTAAACACAAAAGAACAGGATTTCAGCATTCTTAATGATTGCTGGACTTGAAAAAAAAAACCCAAAAACAAGCACCAGGCTTACAGACATGGCCGCAGAGGGAAGTATTAGACATATGAGACAACTGATTACATGAGGCTTTATAGCCAGAGACTCGTCAAACAGGGTCGAGATGAGAGCTGTGGAAGACCAAACAAAAACGCATCTAGTAAACAGCCTCACCATTTGTTGCCTGCTGAAATGCCAATGATTTCATGTGACATAGCATGTGGCATTGGTTGTCAGTAAAACATTACATTAAGTTCACATTATGTGAACATTATTTCCCAAATATATATTTTGGAGTCAAAGGAAAACTTTAAAGTGTGTTTCCAGGCGTAGGAGAGTGTTTGTGTGAGTTTTCTCCAGAGGTAGCTGCCTGAAATGTGATAAATGTCCTAAAGTGATGTCAGTGACAGGTGGAACTACAGCTTTGAAAGTGAATGAAATTTGGGGGATTTGAGTTGGAAACAAGTCTGCCTCCTAGTCCTGTTGCTTTCTTGACTCTGACACTGTCTCCTGCCATTCTCCATCTGCCCAACAGATGATACTCACCACATACCCCAATGACCCAGTTTCCCTCACCACTGACCTAACCAATTTCCAGCTTGACAGTCAGCTCAGAGTACATACCAGGAATCTTCAGCCAATCACTGACAAATTGTTGCAGCACTGATATTCTGCATATTGTGGACTTTGTTCTTGCACTCCTGTGGCCTGTTTTACTCAGGTACTTTTGTCTGCCTGCTTTTAAACCTCATCATCCTTATGTTAAAATCGCAGACCTTTCCTGCAGTGCCCCTACACACAGGTGCTCCTTCTTATACAAACCATGACCGTTGCATTGAATTTGATCTTTTTTCTATTAATATCATCCACAGCCTTACACATGGTATAGGTTGTTTAATACCATGATGAAGAAGAAGTGGTACTCTACTTATAGGTCATATCCAAGGGTGGGGATAAGCAGAGCATTCAGTCATTTGGTTTGGACAACTTCTTGGAAGACTTATTAGTTTCACCTACACAACACAAACTTTTGCCATGCTGGCAAAAGAACAGTTATCACAGAATAGTTTCCAATTTCCTGAGTTGCTTTTCTACCCAGGATCTCATGAAATAGCACCTGAAATAGGATGTTGCCACATCCTTAATAAATACAGGTCCAAGAAAAAGTTGCTACCCAAGGTTGTATCCACCTCAAAAGTTATATAAGGGAAACCTCAGTCCTATTTGGATTGCGGGAATTTTATTATGTTTCTTCCACTTCTCCTTAATTTGAATCTAGATTGACCATGTGATCATTTTACCTCTCAACTTACCAAATTGGCACTCCAGTCGTCTGATAATTTGCAACATTTCACATCATTTGCAAATGATTTAGGCACCAAAGGAGTTTCTTCTTGATTACCAATGAGCCCTGAAGTGTTTATCTTTGAAGGAGAGGATGTGGATGTCTTTGATGGGCCTTTACAAATTTGCTCAAAACATAACTCTTTAGAATACAGAGGCAGCAAGAGCAGATGTAACAGGCCTCCCTGAGATTTTATCTTTTAAGACTATCCCTCTTATAAACGTTTATGACCAACCACGTTATTATACTGCAAAGCACAGCAAGGATTCGTCAGGACATGATGTAGGAAGTTGACCCAAATCTTCCATCATGGGGAAAAAGGCACAGGGAACTGCTGTCACTGTGGTGGTGATTGTGCTAATGTAAACTCTTTAATCTGTACTGACAAAATTTCATAATTTTTCCCCCAGAAATTGACTTGATTGGTTCAATTAAATTAAATTAAATCAAATGACACGAGTGCCTGGTTGTTTGAAGCTATTATCAGACATTGGTTCACTGCAGTTCCACATTAAAATGTGCAGAAATGGTGTTGACTGTGTATTTCACTGACAGTATGATACATCTATATGATAACACCAAAAGTGGGTCTTTGACAATCCATCTCAGTGTGTTAACTTTCAGTGTGCCTGCATATAAGCCTTCTAGTATCATGAACACAACATCCTGGACTCACTAAGCAAGGGCACACTACTTCTTGTAACCTTGACATAAGAAATAAACTATGATTAATTAAATTTGACGAATATATTATGTACTGTATATATTAATGTGAATAGTATGGTACTGTGTCTTCAGTCAAAGAATGGAAAACTCAGCACATCATAATTGCTTATTCTGGACACACTGAGCTTGATTATTCAACCATGACAGCTTATCACTTGTGCTATTTTTGGAAGATTATTAATGCAAGGCCCTGAAAGTACTGTAATGAAAGTGTAATGGGGACAATAAACTGGACTATAATTTTGGTAGCTTTGTTTGTAGTCCTATGCCAGGGAAGTCAAACTGCTCTTTCTTTGTAAAGGTGAAGGGTGGATTGAGGGGGGGGGCAAAACTGTTGAGTACTTTATAAACCAGTAACAAAATTGGTCTATTCTTTGACATAGAGGATACCAAAGTGTGGATTCAAGGCTCAGTCAGATTTGGTCCATTTTCTTTCCTTCCTTTGTGAGAACTCCAGCAGCAGTGTTTCTGGTGAGTTGCAGCTCTTTGATTGATGTATTGCTAAGACCTGTGACGATGCCATTACAAGGGGAGCATGTCAATGTTAAACAGGAGGGATGTGAGAATGGACCCCTGAGGGATCATGTCATTGTTATTCGCTCTGATACTTAACAGCCCATTGTCACAAAATATTCTCAAGCTTGAAGGTAACTTTTAAACCAATCTAATCATGAAACAGGCAGTCCTACCCATAACTCCATTCTGGCCAGCAGTGTGATATTGTCCACTGTATCAAATGTTGGGCAGAGGTCCAACAATACCAGAGCTGAAATTTTTGATGTGGCACTGCCCAGTTTGCTGTCTATGATGCAATGGGCTAAGAATCTGGAATTAAATATACTTAACAGGTTGTTTTGCACTAACAAGGAGCTGAAGATTGCATTGTTTATTCAGGGAAAGAACTATTTTTTCAATAACCTTTCGTAAGAAAAAGAGATTTGATATGGGTCTATCATTGCTTATAATGGAGACATATGGATGGTGCTTTTTCAGGAGTTGTTTGTTGGTCTTCAGGATTCTGAAGACTGTAGTCAGATGCTGGATTGACTAAATGTAACACATCAGGTGCTATACAGTTGAAAATATATTCCAAAAAAGCCTGCAGAGAGAGCATCATGGCAGCGGTTGGTGGGTTTAAAGTGTGACACAATTTCAATCACAGCTGCACAATCTAGGAGGGGAAAATGTGCCAAATTAATTGAAGCAGTTTTGTTTTATAATACAGGTTGCATTTTTCCCCAGAGGTGGAGATACTGATTGTATAATTCTCAGAATATTTTCTTAAAAGAAAGAAGCAAAGTTTTTGCAGGACCTTTGTGGTAGTAAGTCATGGGTGACTGACGCTGAGGAGTTGGTCAATTTGTTGATGACAGTGAATATGACCCATGTGTTATGGATATTTTTGCCAATGATACTAAAGGACTGTCTTGTTTTCCTGAGTGTCACACAAAAATAGCAACCCAATGCAGAAACAGATCAATTGAAACAAAGTCCAACAGAAGAAGTCCTTGTAGATACCAGTAGCAATGCTCAAAGTACAACCAAAAGATGAAACAGAGACTGAACAGAAAGGGATAGCAAATCTCAAGGCTGAAGAAACAAGCCTGAATATTATAAAAAAAAAAAAAAAAAAAAAAAAAAAAAAAAAATCACGCAGAGAACCATGGGCTGACTGAGGCACACCACATAACCAAACAGCGAGGATACTCAGAGATTGAAGAGACGTCAGAGGATGGTATATATAATCAGTAGATTGCTGGTAAATGCAGGGCAGGTGTGGTTTGTCAGCCATGGGAAGAGGAGAGTGGAAACACCTGCTGGAGGGGCAGGGGAAGCTGAGCACAGAGAGCAGCAGGACAGGCCAAACAAAACAGCGAGCAAAAACATGAATCATGACATTCACTCATTCATTCATCTTCAACTGCTTTATCCATTTCCGGGTTGCTGGGCTCTGTAGCCAATCCCAGCTTCCATTGGGCGAGGGGTGGGGTACACCCTGGACAGGTCGCCAGTCCATCACAGGGCCAACACACAAAGACAAACAGAGACAACTACTCATGCTTGCATTCACACCTATGGTCAATTTAGCATCACCAGTTCACCTAGACATGCATGTCTTTGGACAGTGGGAGGAAACCGGAGTACCCAGAGGAACAGTCTTCAACTCGCGGGACAAGCGCAGACCACTGTTTTCTCTTTTTGTTTGTTTTTCCCACCCCAAACTTAGCAAGGACCGCCACGCGATCAGCTGATCCATGTGTTGAGAAGACCAGCACGCCAACTTTATTACCTGAAGCTAACAAAGAACAATCGTCTTCTGTGAACTTCCCTGCTGCCGCCGAGGGATTCATCATGTTGCCATTGTCTGAGGATAACACGGACTGCTCATGTTGTGGACACTCGGAGCGGATCTCTCTCTCTCTCTTTATCTCCCTCACTCTGGCGGAGCAGAGCAACCAAAGTAAGAGGCTTTAAGTCTGCGTAGCCAACGGCACTCTGTCGCCATCTTGGCCATTGCAGACATCACCCACGTGACTCTCTGGCCATCTTTACGGCTAACACACACACACACACACACACACTCACACGCATGCACGCTCACACACGTTCACACATGCTCACACATTCCTTCTGTCTCATCCTACACACACACACACACACACACACACACACACACACACACACACCCTCAAGATCCATAGATGGACTGGTGCGATTTTGGTTGCTGTGCTATTGTGATTATCATTGCTATTGCTATTTATTAGTGTTGCTGCATATGATGTTACATACTGTTACCGCTATAGCTATCACCATCGCTAGGGATATCCATATTACTAACCCATTCTTATTACATGTGTTACCCATTGTAGTTTAGTAGCTGATGTGTGTCATTGAATAATCAAACTATAACAGCCATTTATCCAGAGTGATGTCATTTGGAATAATTACTGCTGTGAATAAATTCTGTTATATGTTAAACCGTCATTGTTTGTGATTATTGTGGCTATAATTGTGACAATTGCTGGATTTATAACAGTCTGCTCAATTTCACTCCTTCTGTTAACCCTCTGAGACTTGATATTGATTCTGCTAATTTGGACATTGGTCCCTGGTAACAGGGTGGTGCCCCGAAATTTACTACTTTATAGTAAATAATTCTAGATATCAATAATCAGTTTCATAATCATTGATATTAATTGCCTACTTCAAATTTACCCCCATTAGTACACACAGGGTTGACAATGAAACAAAACTCCAATTGGCCACAGGCGAGATTAGGAGGGAGAGGTGAGAGTGAAGGTCGAAAGAGAGGGAAGAAAATGGCAATCTGGAGTGACTTTACCAGAAGGCATTTTTTTTTTTTTTTACACACTCCTAACGCAGACTGTTCCTCAATTCAGACAAGGGACTGCGTGTTGAAAGCGCATGCCCATGCCCATCTCACATGCACATTACTAGCCAGCTGAATTTGTACCATTTCTAAAAATCACAAGATATATGCAGGTTTTTTTTAAACAGGTTGAAAACCAACTAATGAAAAACAATTAACTCATTTTATTCTACCAATCCAGCTTTCCTTTCTCTTCATCCCATGGACAAACAAGGGGAGAGCATATGAGACTACAATTGACAATTGTCTGAAGTCAGATGTTAGCAGGGTTGTCGGTTTATCAGTTAAAAAGGACACCTTTAGTGCTACAGGCCACATATATTTTGCCAAGCTACTAATAACAAACTTCATAAATCAGAAATAGTTTTATTGCCAAGTATGTGTAAACATACTAGGAATTTGACTTATTCTGCAGTGCAGAATAATGTACAATAAATGTACAACATACAATAAATTCTATAGACATTAAACTGCCAAAGAATTATATAGCACAGGAAGGGACAGCAGGGCTTGGCCCAGGTTCTGTTCACCTGGGGCATAAAATTGCTGAACAGTCCAGGTGTTAGACCAGGGCAGCACGGCTGCATAGTGGCTAGTGCTGCTGCTCCACAATAAGAAGGTCCCGGGTCCGGTTCCCGGCCTGGGTCTTTTCTGTGTAGAGCTTGCATGTTCTCCCGTGCTTGTGTGGGTTTCCTCCGGGTACTCCGGTTTCCTCCCACCATCCAAAGATATGCACTCTAAATTGAAAATTTAAAAAAGTGTGAGTGGTTGTTTGTCTCTGTCATTGTCTTTGTGTGTTGGTGCGATGTACTGGTGACCTGTCCAGAGTGGACCCCGTCCTCACCTAGGGTGAGCTGGGATTGGCTCCAGCACCCACTGTGACCCGGAAATGGAAAAGTGGTTGAAGATAATGAATGAATGTGTTTGAACACTGAGGATCACCTGAACATGTCCAGTATATCCTTTGAGTTCAAACATCATTCATATGTCCCAAAGCACATTATTTCCCAGAGTGTATGCTAACCAAACCAATTTGTGCCTACCTATTTATCTACCCATTTCATAGTACCTACCGACTTAAATCTTATGAATGTATGCTTAAAGTGGTGATATATTATGGTAGCTTAATGACATTGCTTCTTTGCAATGAATCTGCAATAAGGCACAATGGCTGTCATTCATCAAACAAGTTAGAAACAGGAATAGATTCAGGTGCAAAAATCATCTTATTCCAGGTTTCATGTGTGTGTCTGTAAACAGTCATATTATAGTCAATAACAACGTACGAAAGATTGGATGTGATAAGTGTGGTGGAACAATGTAGTTTTATTTGGCAGGATAACAAATGGCATCAGATGCTGCCAGAAATCAGCAGGAATCACTGCTGCAGTAAACAGCATTGGCGTGGACAGAGGAACTCTGGCTGACAACTGAATATTTCATTCATTAGTAAATGTTACCCTGTTAACTACACAAATTCAGAAAAAAGGCTACAGGGCCAGTGGCTTATATCACATATTTTTTACATTGAGGTGGAGAAAAAATGGTCTGATTAGAAGGTCAGCATGAAAAAGTTTGTTGCTACTTTTAACAAAGACTGAGGGGGATACCAGCCTGGCACCAACATAGATGGAGGAGACAGAGATTTACTATACCCATGTATAAAAATAAATTGATTGTAATCATGTCACCTGGCTATCTCAGGTAGCTTGGCTATCGCAAAATTAAGCAGTCATTTATACTGACTGGACAGATAGATAAATGCCAAGCTTTGCGTTGAATTAGGTATACTTTGTTGGCATAGATTCACTTGATATATTGACACAGACTTCCTGCCAGACCTCCTCACCATACCGCACCTCATCACCTCAACATTTCCTCCTGTTGCTTCCAGCTGGGCCACATCTCCACTTATCAACAACACAGAATAGAGCAGCACGAGTCCACTCACCCATCATTAGACTGTCTTTGCATTATGGCTAACTCTCCAACACCCATGTTTGGACTGCCTTTCTGGCTTTGACTACACCTTGCCTCTGGCTAGCGTTCCTTCTTGCTTGCCTGGCAAACCCAACACCCAAATTAATAATCATTGAGTCCCTTCCAACTGATTTGTTTTTCTACACATTCAACACATTACAGTTGCTGGGTGTCTTGTGTTCTGTGTGTGTAATTTTGTCACTGTGAGAGTAATGTGGTAGGAAAGAATTTTTGTAATGCATTTACATACTTTACATACTTACATACTGAAAATGTGCTTTTTGTATTTATGAAACTTTATGCACTCTCTAAAGCATCACAATATTCTGCCAATGTCAGCCACAAGGGCTTCCATGCTCAGGATTGGCCTGACAAAACTAGAAAGTGTATTTTTTTATTCTCAACCTGCCAGTCTCACTCCTCAGAACTCCAGCTAGCCTTAGCCCCCCCCACTCAAGGTTGTCTCAAATCCTGTCTATCTGAAATGCAACAACGAGGAACTATTTCAATTGATCTCTGGTAACTGCCAACTCTGGTAACTTGAACACATTTTTGTCTTTCTTTTATACCATCTTTTATTCCCCACTCTTTCTTTTGTTCTTTAGGAGCGTAAATTGTTTTTTGCAGGGTCCTCGGCTTCTCCTTGAGCTTGTCATTCGTTTTTCCATTAAAGACAACTTATGATAAAGTTTGGTCTGGGGAGAGAGGTTGGCTAGCTTATGCCTTTTACTTTTTCTGTTTCAGATTGCGTGTATGTGTGTGTTTGTACCTGTCAGCATGTGTGTTACAGTTGGGTCTCATAAACTGAGTGCGACAGTGCAGCACAGTTTGTCTCCATTATATTTCAAGTTTTGTAGATGGAGGACAAAAAGATGCTTTTGTGTTTTGCAGTCAAAAGTGAATGAGGGCCTGATGTTGTTATATCATGCCTTAGCATGGAAGTAGATAAAAAAGAATTGGAATGTGTGCTAATGTGAAGGAGTGGTGTGCATTTGTTAAAGGGGAAAAAAACCTACAACATAACATTTACTTAAAGTGATGCAGACTTCTATATCCAGCAGGCTTAACTACTGTAATAATGGAATGGAAAAAACTCTCCTATTGGCTGTAATGCAAATGTCTAAATCAACCAGCTGTTTCAAAAGTGGTCCAGACCAATACCAGAACGCAAGAAGACTTCACCTGTTTATGGGTTGCTATATTGGTTGTCTGCCAGTTTCAATATTGTTTTAATTGTTTGCACAGCCAATCATGGTCTTGTGAAAAATATACCTTATGTGCTAGCACTCAAACCAGTACAACTCTTTAGGTTCTCAGACTCAGGAGACTATACTTTCTCCTGGAGGGCAGTGCTGGGAGCCAGCTAATATTTTGTTGAATAAAAAGTTTTTTCAAAGTCTTTTTTTATTTTACTATGTGACATCATTTTTACTGAACATGCGCTTTATTTGGTGGCATACTGGTGCAGTCACTTTCACCTCTTAGCAAGAAGGTTCTGTGTTTCTGGCTTCCTTCCACAGTCAGAAGACATGCATGCTTAAGATAATTGCCAAAGGCCTAAATGTTAATGGTTTTTTGCCACTATATATCACCCCTGTGATAGACTAGCAATCTGTCATGGGTGAACCTTGTCCTCACCCACTGTCAACTGGGATTTGCTCCAGCCCTACCATGACCCTGACGGGAGAGCAGGACAGATAATGGCTGGATGGATGAACTTTATGCGGTTCTTATTTTTTTGGGTGTGATTGAGCCATTTTGGCCTATGGGGCAAAAGTGGTTTAATACGCCCTTGTTGATGTCCCCTTAGGCCATCCTATCAGAAAAAAAACCCTGACTCTCTGTCATCTTAAGCTGTGCTAAATTACTCCAAAAAAAAAAAAAAAAATCAAGAAAGGTTTAGTGAGATCCCTGTGAAGGCTAAGAGAATGAACAAAGTTGTAACTTAAGGGCCATGTCTCACTCAAAGCATTGTGAGCACAGTGGGTAAAAAAATGTCACCTTCAAAACCCCTCTCTCCTTTTGGACTTGAAGCCATTTCGGAAAGTTGCCGTTTGGTACTACAATCAAGGGCTGATATGAAGTGAACACTGACATGTGAAATGACTATCAAAATATCCAGTTGACTGCAGCGAAATGCTGTAATTTATCCATGTAATGAGAAGAGTTGATTAGCAAAACACAATGAGTGGTCATCTCAGAGATACAGAAAGAAAACAGTCTCATGAGATATCTAGTAAAAAAAAGAAAAAAAAAGAAAAAAGACAATTGCTCGGGAAATGGATGAATGGAACAATTTTTATGTTCTTATTTATGTTCTTTAGTACCTGCTTCATCAGAGAATTGTGAAAGAAAGTGCATACAATTTTAGAACTCAAGATGACATGTTTTAATTACCAGAGTTCAGAACTCAAAGGTGACCAGTTTACAGAGCTAGAATGGATAAAAATGAATCCTCCTCTAGGAGGATTCAGAACCAGAAATAAATAATTGAAATATTGTAAGATAATCAGATTAGCCTAAATATACAAAGAAGGGTAGCGTAACTTGCATCACTTAATTATTTTAGTGTAAATACAACAGAGGAGCTTTGCAGTGAGGCTGCAATCCTATCTGTTTAGTTTTGTAGCTGTAAAGGTTAAGACACTTGAATCTAACAGGTGAATTTTAAGGGCCATTTCAGACTGTACTAAGCAGTCGGTCAAAACTAAGCTTTTTTTTTTTTTTTACATGCCTTTGTATGCATACACAGTTAGCCCGACTTGGCAGCTCAGGGCATTCATCTTGCAGAATGAGGTTATAATTTGGTGTCAGCAGATTTATTAGTTGTTGTGGAAACAGCAGCTGAGACTTAAGTGAGCATTGCCTGTTTGTGTTTGTATGTTTTATCTCCCTTTTTCTCATTTGATAGATGTTCTCTTCTTGACTTCTAGATTTACATTTCTTTACTAATGAATGAAGTATGTTTGGCTATGTTACACAGACACACACATACACACACACATCAACGCACTGATCATTGATATATTGCATTGATTAATTCACCACAGCTCAATGTAATATTTATGTTTTTATGTATTTTAATATTCTCTTAATTATTTTGAACTTCCTTGACCCATATATATCTTTTTTAAATGAAAACATGGACCTCGAAATGAACTGTAGGATTTAACAACATTTAACAATGGGAAAGGTATGAATGCCTTCTTTTTAACACATATGTAAATATATAGGCCTACATATATATAGATGTATGATTTTATATATTGTTTTTTTTTCCTTTTTTCTTCTTTTTCCTTTCCCTTTCTCCTCCATCCCCAATCCTAACCTTAACCTATAACCCCTACCCACCCCTATCCTAACCTTAACCCAACCACCTTTAAACCCCCACTCCCCTATCCTAACTCTTCCTCCTCCCCCCATAAAAAAAGGAAAAAATTAAAAAAACATTTTATAAAGTGAATACGCCACCTGTGCCAGAGCTGCTCAGAAAAAAAAAATTAGCGTCTTGTCCCCTAACCAACTGTAACCCTAAATCCAGTACTATCTTGAACCCTATACCTAAAGTCTTAACCCTTAGACAGCCACTTAAATGTGTGGGGACCAGGGAGTTTAGTTCCCACAACAATACAAAGCAATTACACTTGGCTCCTGGTGTTCCCACAAATTTAACAACCACATACACTATACACATAAACCCACAAACAAAGGTCATTTTGCAAGGTAGAATTCTTCTCTTATCCAGTCAACTTTTGGGTAATTGATAAACACGTTTTGTGCAGCCAGGTGATGTGAATTGTAGGTAAGTCCTGGTGGAACTTTTAGAGGCAACATCATTTTTTGATGAGTGCTATTGCTGATGTTTTCCTTTTTACCTGCTTTACTGGTTTTTTTTTGTTAGTCAAAAAAAAAACAAACAAAAAAAAAAAAAACGTGCTATCCTTCTGACTCCAAGAAGTATGTGCACAGATGAAATACATCGCAACACAATGCAAGTGTGGTTTGTTCTTGTATTACTTGTCTATTGATCAGCATTAGCAAAATCTGTGACTTTTTCTCTCACAGGCATCATAGCATAGCTACAGCTAAATTTTTGTTTTTAACATATAATCATCCATTCATTCATCTTCTACTGCTTATCTGTTTCTGAAGGTGGATGCCAGAGCTAATCCCAGCTCACACTGGGAGAGGGTGGGGTACACCCATGACAGGTCGCCAGTCCGTCGCAGGGCCAACACACAGAGACAGACAGGGACCAACAACCACTCACACCCAGACCTATGGACAATTTAGAACCACCAATTAACACAAACATGATGTCTTTGGTCAGTGGGGGAAGTGCTTGGAGGAAACCCACACAGGCACGGGAGAACATGAAAACTCCACAAAACTCCTATGGACAATTTAGTCAGCAATGACCCCAGACATTCATGTTTTTGTATGCTGCGAGGAAACCAGAGTAACTGGAAAAAGCCCACACAGGCCTGCCTGCAACCTGAGTTCGACTGAATGCTAAGGGCGAAAAAATAACCAGAAATACTTTTGGCTCTTAACATGTCAGAAAAGGCCAATTTAAGAAGCATAGAGATTCGCTGTCTTAACTTAACTTAACTTAACAGAAGCTTGGGGACATATGAACGGCATTGGTGGTATGAGAAGGAGGTTCTTCACGCTGAGAAGCTTGTGTGGGTTTTACTGCCTGCCATTCTGTGATTTCAAAGTTTACATTTAAGATTCTGACTTCACCCCTATCTGAAATTTAAGTGGATTTAAATCAGAAGTAATTATATTAAAATTAAAACTGCTGTCACCTACAACTAAACAAGCACGTTACACAAACATTTCCAATCAGAGCTGACTGTGATTGTTTCCAAAAAGTCTTTGTTTTGATGTTTTTTTCATCAAAGAAAAGAAAGTAAAATAAGTACCTAACGAGTGTAGAGTGATCTCGTCATGAGTTTATTTTCCTCTTGACTTAATACTTGAGCTGGTGCACACATACAGTATACACGTCGATACTCATACATTTATAAATATACAAATGTACTGAAATATATTTCTTGCTAATTTTGTGCTTTTTTTCCTCAACATCCCTGTTCTTTAACAGCCAAATATGACATTTATTGATGTCTTTGCACTGTATAGTTTGATTCACCCTTTTCTTATCATCAGTTAGATGATATATCAACAACTCTGTATCACAGCCGACATGTCATTTTAAAAATATTAACACACATCCTCAGGGGCTTATACCCTAACCTAACCTAACCTAACCCTAACACTCTGAAAGTTTCTTTTTTATTATATGGATCTTTTGATAGGATTAATTTCCCCAAATTACAGTTGTTTTGTCTTACTGCGATTAAAACCTTGAGTCCCCAGCGGATTCCTACATTTTCAGATTTACATTAAAATTTTCAATAAATCTTAAGCACATTTAGAAATTTGTGTTCAAATCAGCAAATCAGAGTTCGCACACACTCATTAAGATACACTCGCACACTATAAATCTACACATGTTACAAGGGGACTTTTTATGTTGCATGTGACATAACAAAAGACAGGCTCAGATGTTCAACAATAATGTTTAATAGAGCTGCCTAATAAGCAGTAAAAACAGCTTAAATGTGATTCAACAACATTCAGACAAACTCTACTGTTGGCATTAGCTACAAGTAGGTCTAAGCCCCTTCTTGGATGCTCCATGATTCACATTAGCCAGGACCCCTTCCTAAGGGGTATGACAGCCATGAGCACCTGGGACACATTAAATGGTGCCATTCAGCTCAGATCACAGAGGTCAGCCACTCTGCGCTCATTACGGACCACTCTGTCCCTGTAATGGACAAAGCATTTGTGGGGCGGGTGGATGAGGGGGCTTGGGGGACAGAGATTGCCGCCCTGCAAAGTCTCGTCAATTTACCAAGACGCATTCCAATGGGATCGCTTGGGCTGTCCGAGATGTGATTGGATGATGACCTTGAGAAGGTTGGTGGTGTTTTGGGGAGGAAAGTGAGATTAATACAAACCTGTTAATATTTGTGGCCTCTGTAGATCTCTTTCCCTGCCTCCCTTTCATCTTGCTGTGTTTGGGTTCATCTCTCTTTTTTTCCACTCCCACTTCCCATTCCTGGAAACTTCTAGCCAACCTACTCATAGCTGAAAATCTGCAGACATTAACTGCTTGTTGCTCAGTTAGAAGTGCTCAAGTTGCATGTTTCAGAGTTTAGCAAGTTAACTAGCTCACCTAATGAACCTCACAGCGTGGGTGGATGGCCGATGCCTGTTGTAGTGATTTATTCTTGGCCAGTGAGGGATCCGGCAGTGATCCATCATAGGTGGAAATGGGGATCATTGAGATGAATGGATCTGCTTCAGGGTCACTCATTATTTCAGTTCCAGGATTTATGCCCATCCTTTCGTCTTCAATTACAGGAGTGCTTCTACACCATCAACGGATGCATGGGTTGTGATGAATAATCATCAGTGGAGGGATTTCTAATTGCTCTTCTCAGAGTTTATTGAAGATTGTTGATAAGCGAATGTTTTCACCGGGACATGTTTACATCAACTTTTTCTTTGGATTTTAAGTTTTTATGATTGTTTTCTATGAATATGTATTGGTGCTTTTAGATTTATAGGTTATTGTCAAAGCTTGAATTCGAGGATGCTTCCCATTCAAAATGAATTTATTAAGCAGTTTTTGCCGGTCCTTCGATCTAATTGGTGTTGTCATAGCTAAAGGTGTATCTGTACAGAGATATCTGTTAAAGATCCCACTTTTCCACTTCTAAAACATGTTTGGCTTCAATTCTTGTGCTCTATTGATTTAAAAAATTCTAGTGTCATAAAGACAATAATGGCCAAAGCTCTTGCCAATCAGCATCTCAACTTACACGACAGAAATTGCCCCTTTAAAATTGTGAACATATCTCTGATTTTAATTGGTTGTTCCATTTCTGTTGTAGTATCCAACCCCTGATTTATAGTTAGCATTGAATATTAAACACAACCTCCAAGTTTAACGAAACATAAATCTGATCTCAGATTTGAGCATGTGTCTCCTCTATTTAAGACCACAAACACTTTGTTGCTGCCAGCTGCTGTTGGCCTGAGGAAGATTGCATCACATCACTTTTTTACCCAAAAGTGTAAAACACACAGTTTACACCATCTCATGGCATGATCTCCTCACCAAGCAAACACTGTCACTTGTGTAGACAAAAGTACCTTGCCAAATTTGCGAAAATGCTACCAAAAACTAAACTCTGAATAGCAAATAGGTGTTTTTACTTTTGCATGGCACACATCTGTTTTTTTAATTTATTAATTTATCTTCAACGACTTATCTGTTTCTGGGTGCCAATCCCAGCTCACATTGGGTGAGGTTCAGGTACACCCTGACATGTTTTTTTTTCTTTTTTAATAGATTTTTTTTTTCTTCTTTTTTGTGCAAGGACACAGTTTGTGTGAAGTGTAAGTTTTTGGCAAACCCAAGTTGGATTACATTAGATCTATAGGATAGATAGAATCTATTGCCTCCAATAGAGGGGGGGGGGGGGGGGGGGGGGGGGTCCTCCTAGGGTATATGGTATATACCCTAGGATTGTGTATGACAACAATACATTAGAATATACTGAAAGGCAAATATACTGATAGTTAAACCATCATTTTCTTTCATAGTACCACCCTCACTCCAAAGCACCCCATTTCAGTAAAAATTATTCAGAGGCAACAACAGCAGAGATTCAAGTTAGATAAAGATGACATTATTAGAACTTTCTATTAGTCACTGATATTTTTGAGTAACACATTCCACTGTGCAGTTGCTCTGTAAAAGACAGCCTTCTGCATAGCACCTGTTCCTACTGTCTACTGATATGACTGTGTCTGTTATTATTGTAATAAATCGTTGAGTATGACATTTTTGGCTTGCTTGTGGTGTCTATGGAATATAAAAAGACAAGAGGGTTGCTTAATAGTGTGTCTGTTCACATACCTTTGTGTGTATAGAGCTCCACTGTTTGGTTGTGCATGCTCAGTTAATCTTTAAATATATTACATACAATATATGTCATTTTGGTTACACACACACAAATCAAACTGAGTTATGTACACACCTTGTTTTTGGCTGGAAAAAAAGTAAAAAAAAAAAAAAGAAAAAAATTGTGGCCTCTGTGATATTAGTCAAACTGACCAGGGATCAAACAATCAACATGCCTACTTTACATGGTAGGTACCCCAACCTGCTAAATTGTTAACCTTCACTGATTCTTCACCACCTTTTCCTCCGACTGCACTGCCTGCTCTTCCCTCTGCATCAACACAGCTTCATAGCACCAGCAGGGACCATGTTAAAGTTTTGGGCTGAGTCTTTGGGCAAACACTCTCAAACTTCTATATGTTCCCAAACAATCATAAAAATGGTGGCATATACAACCTTAAATACTATTACAAACATACCTCTGCTGTCAGTCCTGGTGAGGACCAGCTGCATTCCGTTCTGTTCTCACCATGGATGTGTGCACTACAAACCTTTACAAACAGATATGTTTGACATACCTGAATCTGATAACAGCTACTATACCAACTCAGTGCCCTCATTCGTCCACATACACTGAACTGGAGCCAACATGGTGAAGACTAATGAAGACACTTCTTTGGGGTTTTGGAGCTTGTGTGATTTGCTTATGTACCAGACAGTGGACTTGTTTGTTAGTCTGAAGATTCTACTCCTGGCTGGTGACTAGTTACACAGCTTCTCAGAGTCAGTTAGTGACTGACATATAATTGTTATATATGGATCTAAGTTGTGAAACATCTTTGATGAATTCTGGAAAATCTAGAATATAATTTTAAATTCCTGTTACTGAGAGTTACTTTCAAGCCTAGTCATGTCAGGTACATTTAAAAACCTGATTTGTTGAGATCACTAATTGAGCTTTAATACACCTTGTAGACAATGATACATTAGAGGCATCCTCCATGCTTTCTTATGGACTACTTACACCTTCTTGTACGCAGAGAATAATCACAGCATCAAAAGTCTTCAGTGCACAGGTGCATGCTTACACATGCATGCACGTTATTCTCTTTCTGCTCAATGTTGCCCTGGCAGGTCAGGATCTGTTTTGTAAGGTTAAGCAGACATCATTGCTTTGTCCCCCACCAGCCTTTTCTGAAGGTCCGTGAAGCAACTCATCTACATAGTATGAATACGAATGACCTCAACCGTATGGTAAGAGCTATTGACGCCAAGGCTGGCAGTGTGTAATCAGAATAGAAAGAGCAGTGATAGGAAGAGTGATCTAGGTCACTGCAGGGTTCAGCTGAAATAGGTTTGGGTTTTTATGCATACACATTGAGTAACGTCTTGTGTCCGAGCCTAATTATAATAATAAAACTAATAAGTGCAAGTATGCAGGAAATAATGTTAGGTATGACTGTCCAATATAGACTCCCCCAGATGAAATTAAATCCAAACTTCTTTGAGAATCTCAACAGTGGCAGGTGTGTAATTAATTCCCCAAGATAATATATAGTGTTTTGTTTAGTTTTTTTTTTCTTTTCTGGAAACTACAACGCTTGCAAAATTCAGCTGATTTAGATGCAGCATCTGTTCTTTTAATTCCAGGATCGATCCCAAGTCATTTAGTTACAGCAAGCTTTAAAGCAAAACATGACTAGTTTATGGGCTAGGAAGAATGCTGGTGTCACAGCAAATCATTCACCAGGGAAGCCTTACAGACAATGGTTAAGCATGGCTGTGAGTCTCTGGAAATAGCCCATCTCTACATATATATGAAGTCTTTCCACTGCACTGTCATCGTCACTGTCATTCTGCCTGTCACCTTGCTACTGACTTTTAACTCTTTCCATTTGTACAATTACAAGTGCTGAAAGTGATCTTTAATATTTATGTCCACCTCCAAGCTTCTGAAATGGTATTTAGACCACGAGGGAAAACATCACAATTCAGTTATACTTATCAAACTGACAAGAGGTCTTAGCAGCTTCTTAGAGGGCCATATCAGTATTTTATGTCATTTACATCAAATCCATTACTGCCAACATCTGATTTTATTGTATCTACCTTTTTAAAGGAAACTAGTGCAGTTTGCTTTCTTACAAGATTTTAACACAGTGACATGTCTGATGAGTTCCTCTGAGGGTAACTCCAGATTATAAACATTCTCACTTTGCTTTGCTTTATGTAAATCTTACTGGTGAAGATGTGCATAGACAAATTTTGTTTACAGAGTGTGTTTACATATCAATGTGTGCGCTGCTGTTTATTTGAGTACTGCAATGCATTATGCTGCATGTTTTGAAGCTTATTTAACCACTTGTCATCTTTGTGACCAGTTTATGACTAACAGCTTTTATCATTTTCAATATATGAGGCAGGCAAACCAGCCTGTTGATGTCAGATAATACCACGGATGTGGTAGGTTGTCATCAGCAGGGGGAATGAATTAATGTAGTTAATGTGTTAAAAGAGTTGCTTTATTTTGAATCGGCCCAGTACAACAATATTCAAACGAATTATGTCAGGGAATTTTTCCTCACTGCTGTGAGGGAGACTAGGTAAAGGTCAGTATAAGGTAAAGGGTTACAGTGGTCAAGTTATTCTACTAAATCTTGTGTTGAACAAATGAATGCAGGTGTAAGTGCAGCTAAGCTAACAGGCTAAGCTCTGAACGTTTAGCCAAATTGGCTTTCATCATGACTTTGTCATTAATCATCATTTGTCATCATTGTCTTATGGTGGTATTTCTTGTTTCTTACTCAATGCATCATTGACATATGGAAATCAATCAATAAACCTTAAGCAAAATTATATATACCATATTACACTACTACTACTACTATACTACAAATGAACACTATACACCACCATTAGGGATGATTAGCTCTTAAAGCAGTTTGAAATGCATGTGAACTGCAATCATAACATACGAACATGCAAATATCATGCATATATATTTTATTTATTCACTTGGATTAAAAAAGTAATCTCATTCTGGCACACTCCAGTCACACTATATCTGCGAATATGATTGAAAAGGATAGAAAAAGTATCAAAAGTTAGAGGATGGATCAGTGGATGAATGTATAAGTTCTGTAGATAACAAAATAAGATGAAATGCAATATTCATAGATGCCTATTGATAGATCATTGCTGGACAACCCCTGCCTGAAAATTCATGCCTCAATGAAAAACAATTATTTCAGCTCAATTATAACACTCACTTTTTTTTTCATTTAGCTAATGCAAACCCCAAATGCAAATGTCTATGACAATATTTATTTAAAAAAATCATAATGTTTCAATTTAGAATTTTCAATTAAGTTGTGATTTTAACCTTATTTTTGCAAATCTTTTTGCACTTTCACAGACAGAATTTTTGAATTTCACAAAATTTTCCTCTGTGTTGGTTTATGGAGTTGCCAACCATAACACAAAATAAATGAATGTAAAGCAATATCAGCAAGCAATTTAAACATTTAAAGTCTCTCAAAAAAGATAGTTTAGCTTGTTTGATGTGGGGTTGTATAAGGTACTTTTCATACAGTGTGGTAACCTGCAGTAGCATGCACCATGCCAGATTGGAGCTGTAGCCATAGCCTACTAACACAGAAACTGCACAAGTGCTACTGTGGAAAGGGTCAACAGCAAAAACGTGTTTTAGTCCATTAAAAACACTTGCTCACTCATAAAATTTGGCATTTATGCTTTATTTTGAATCAGCCCAGAACAACAATATTCAAATGCATGATGCCAGGGAATTTTAGCTCACCACTGTGAGGAAAACAGCGCTGGTTAAAGTCTCCAGTGATATTCTAATGACTTCAGACAATGGCTCAGCCTCCATACTTCTCCTTTTAGATCTTAGTGCTGCATTCAACACAATAGATCATAATATTTTACTACAAAAACTGGAAAATGAAATTGGGATTAAAGGAACTGCACTAAGGTGGTTCAAATCCTATTTATCAGATAGACATCAGTTTGTTCATGTTAACAACAGCTTCTCCTCTTGCAATGTAGTCAGTTGTGGAGTCCCACAGGGTTCGGTACTTGGACCAATCCTCTTTACTCTTTATCTGCTTCCTCTAGGCAACATTATCAGGAAACACAGCATCAACTTCCACTGTTACGCAGACCTTTGACCTTTGACCAGGACATGTCCTTTATCCCTCACAAAAAACAAGTCAGAAGGGCAGCTTTCTTCCACCTGAGAAATGTGAGGAAAATCAGAAACATCCTCTCTCAGGATGATGCAGAAAAACTAGTCCATGCATTTGCAACTTCTAGGCTGGACTACTGTAACTCTTACTATCTGGATGTCCAAATAAATCTCTGAAAGGCCTTCAGTTTATTCAGTTTATTCAGTGTTCAATATTAACAGGAACTAGGAAAAGAGGTGGGGCAGCACGGCGGCGTAGTGGTTAGCGCTGTCGCCCTACAATAAGAAGGTCGTAGTCCCTTCTGTGCATGTTCTCCCCGTGTCTGCGTGGGTTTCCTCCGGGTCCTCCGGTTTCCTCCCACTGTCCAAAGACATGCATGTATAGGTTAAATGGCGATTCTAAAATTGACCGTAGGTGTGAATGCGAATGTGAGTGTGAGTGGAGCCCCGCGACCCTGATATGGATGAAGCGGATGAAGATGAGTGAGTGAGTGAGTGAGTGAGTGAGGAAAAGAGGTCACATCTCTCCTGTGTAAGCTGCTCATCATTGGCTGCCAGTAAAATACAAAGTAAGTTAAAATCCTTCTTTTAACATATAAAGCTCTTAATGGCCAAGCTCCATCATATCTCAGAGAGCTCATAGTTCCTTACTGTTCTAGTAGGCCACTCCACTCTCTAGATGGAGGTTTACCTGTGGTTCCTAGAGTCTCCAAGAGTAAATCTGGATGCAGATCTTTCAGTTATCAGGCCCCTGTTCTATGCAACCAACTTCCAGTATCGGTCGGGAGGCAGACTTTTTAGCAATTTTCAAGATCAGGCTTAAAACATTTTTATATGACAGAGCTTATAATTATAGTTAGTCCTCTACTCTTTAGCTATGCTGCAGAAGTCTCTGTCTCTCCCAGCTCGTCTCCTCTCTCTTCCTGTCCTCATCCTGCAGGTGGTGACTCATCGCCATCTCATATTCCTGCAATGCCTGCTGGTCCCATATCTTCATGAATTCTGTACTACAGCTCATCTCCATGAACTTCATGTAACAACATATTCCTGCCTACAACCCCCCCATGCCTCTCTCACTCTCTCTCTCTTTCTTGCTCTCTCTCTCTCTCACTTTCAACCCACCCGGTCGAGGCAGATGGCTGCCCCCCCTGAGCATGGTTCTGCCCGAGGTTTCTGCCTCTTAAAGGAAGTTTTTCCTTACCACTGTCATCATGTGCTTGCTCATTGGGGGATCTGTTGGGTCTCTTAATAATTTTATAAAGAGTTTGGTCTAGATCTGCTCTATATGTAAAGTGCCTTCATGTAACTTAAGTGAATCCTTCTGACACAGCTGTGGATTTCCACTGATGTTGCTGGAGCCACAGTATTTAACAGAAGACCTTAGATGGTCGGCAAGCAACCCTAAACCCTAACCCTAACCCTAACCATGAAACTGCACATAGGTCAGAACAAAGCATGTTTGGTTGCTTTTGTTTAGTGAAACAATGGGATGTTGACATGTCCAAACCAAAACTTTCCAACCTGTAAGAATTAAAAATGGGGAACATTTCATCAGAATTGAGGCGACATCATGCAAAGAACAATGTACTGATGATTCCTCTTTTCTCCTTGATTAATCAAGCATCAATAAACATCTTCAGCATAGGACATTCAGAGTTACAGCACTCGCTCTCCCAAAGGGAAACCTCAACAGTACTGAGTGCACCATTTTACTACACAGATCAGCTGTTTGTTTGGTTTTTTAAAAGGAGGGTGAGAAAGTTAGTGATCTTGACAGCAGTGACAGAATGCTTTGCAGGGTGGTGATCAGATGGCATTCAGCCGGAGTATACAGAAGAATGCACAGATACAGAAAACTTATGAAATTCAAACCCATGCCCATGCTCCTGGAGAGCTAGAGCTGCAATGAGTGCAATTTTGTTACAGGGTCCTTTTGAGCACCTGACATCCAGTCTGTGTCACCCATCATCCAGAGCTGTTCGCTTTGCTGGAATCTAATTAATCTTATTCATAGGAATATGGCTGTTGATAGTATGGTAGTAAAATGCATTGCAAGGATTGTTTGACAGTATGATAATGCATTGAAAATATTAAAAATAAAGCATTCACCCAAACAGATACTGCCTTTTTTCTATTGGGCATATTTTAAATAGATACCCCATCAACACTGCATTGGTTGGAGTGGAGGATGACTGAGGGGTGATTCTTAACTGCTCTGTGTGTTCTCTGATTTATTGAGTCTGTAACGCCCCAACGCACAGTAGCTAAAGTAGCAACCTCTGAACATATACCCTGATTTATAGTCTGACTATAAATTTGACTAGAATATAAAACATTGTTCTACTGAACTGAAGACTGTTGATTGAGACCATAAACTGAAGAAGAAAACATTTATTGAGCTATCTAATGAGAAGCAGGGTGATTTTTCCAAAGAATTCAATAGTATCTGACCTCTGTTTAGAATATGCGTACTTGTCTTCGGGTGGTCACTAGACAGACCCTACATTACACTCTTTTACCTACATTCTCATATAATCCGAGCTGTCACTTTAAAATGGCACACATCACAAAATATTCATTGGTAAATTAATGGCAACAGATTTTATTGGAAATTATTCCATAATGCAAAACTAGTATGGCATGTTCCATTGGAGGTTTTTACGGACTGACACACCCAACAATTAAAAAACAGTAAGAAACTTAATTATACTTGAAATGGACAGGAATGACAGGCCCATACCAGGTCAGTCTTGGCAAGCTCATTTATTAGTTCGGCACGTGTCCCTCCCCTCTTTCTCTCTGAGACAAACTCACACGCATAGTTTGATCTTCAATTGAACACACCCTGTACACACACAGATACACACAACACAGCACAGAGCCTATTCTTTTCCAGCCTTTACAAAATACAGTTCACATTTGAGTGTGTATGTGCGTAAGAGCAGCATCCCCTCTCCCTCTAGGTATCAATAACCTGTTAAGACTTTTAGTAGAGATGAAAACAACATGATCTGGGAAAATATCGAATAATCAATCGAAGATAATGCTCGCTGATTACCCGGGTACGTGTGCAGAGCGCCTAAATGGGAGTTGGGCCTTGTAAACACCCCTGCTCCTCATGACCCACCCCCTACCCCCCCCCTCATCTTTTGCTCTTGGTGCTTTCACAAGGCAAAAATCTATACCCAGCTAATACAATCTAATTTCTCCCTGCCTTGCCAGTTTAAATAGCCCACATTGAATTAAGTCGGTAAAAACAGAAATCGATCTTTCCGTTGGCCATCTCACTGCAGCGCCTTGCACCACTGGGCCCGTAATCACTGCTGATCCCTGGGAGATATTAACCCACAGAGAGGGAACAGCAGTGTATACTATATGTAGGTGTTTATGGGAGTGTGTGCGCATTTGCGCGTGTGCGCATGTGCATGTGCGTGTGTATGTGTGTGAGAGAGAAAGATACACACTATATAGAGATACTGCTCAATTCATTTTCAATATGTTTCGTTATCAGCAGTCACAACTGATTTTGAAAGGCATTAAAGATACAAAAATCTTGATTATATAAATGAAGCCCTGCTCTATTCATCTGCCGTAAATATGAGCAGATCAATTCTACTTATTCAGTTGGAATGAATACTTCACTCGAGTGAAATTTAGTCGAGTCATGTTTGATCCTGATGCATAGATAGACACAACCTGTGACTACACAAACACATACTTCATCTTACTTTTGACTCCCTCACCCCCTCAAACACTCATTAACGTTCCACTTTATCTTTTCTCACCAAACACTGTGTAGGAACATGGATCAATACAAGTTTGTGATGTGATTCCCCACTTTGAGTGTCTCGCTCTCCACTGATTTTCCTCCGTTTTCCTCGACTCTTTCTCTCTCTCTCTCTCTTGCGCTCTGTCTTTCTCTCCATCTTATCCCCCTCCTCCTCTCCATTTCAGACCAAATCAAGAATCAGAACCAGACATCCTTCAGCTATCTGCTCTGACCCAAACAAACCGCTTGCATTTGTCTTGAATGATTATGCATGTGTGTACGTGACACAATTCTGTGTGAAAAAGGGAACTGCACATTGGGACTAGGTCTTCTCTGCTGTTGCTGTATGTCCTGCATTTTGAATAAAGCATTGCTGATGGTGTGTGGGTAGAACAGCGTTCACAGACATGCCAGTGTAGCATTGCTAATCAATGTTGTGTTTTACAGCAGACTGAAAACATGTGTATCTCATTCAAGTTAGATCTGTGAAAGACAGTTAGTGACGAGACTGAACCATGTGACAAGTCCATATTCATTACCAACAGGAGCAGGAACATCTGAGTCTGACTCAAAGATGCACAAACCAGGTGAGATCAGGTACAGACTGAGGAATTGGTGAAGAATTCCTCCCAGGAACAGCAGAGGACAAGGTCAGACATGACTCGACAGGAACAGGCGAGATTTGCTGAGCTGAAGTACAAACAGGATGCATTCAGGTAGTGAGGCATAAATAAATGAACAAAGACAAATGTCAGCCAGAAGCGCTGTAACTGTTAGTTAAATGATACAATATACTCAATGACAAGAATAAGTAACCTCATACACTGAAATAATGATACTTGATAAGTAAGTTGAACCAAAATGACAAACGATATTTAAAATGTAACGATGATTGTTACGTACAGAGAGGTTTGTTTGTTTGTGTGTGCACCCCCCTGCCCTTTACCTGCAGAAAAGCACATGATTGGCTCACACTCTGGCCAATTAGCCAACTGGAGATGGAGAAAGCCTTTTAAAAAGACTCTCAAGGTCCTTGTTAGTGTCTCTTGCTTTGCTGTCTTTAGAACAACGCAGGTACTAAGGAAGGTTTGTGGTGGGGAAGTAGAGCTGAGCTAAGGCTGGGGTACCCTGTACATTCTGCACACATGTAGGGAACACTGTTACTTCACTATGTAATGGGTTGGTGCCACCGCTGTAATGTTTCTATAATCACCTTTGAAACCATTTTGTTATTCACTTACTTAATCAAAGATTGTAAATAAATCCTTTTTTGTTAACTGTCACACATCTTCCTTGAGTTGGCTTGGTCATCAGTGTTACCGTTTCTCTTTCCTTCTTTTATGCAGAAACATAACAATGTCATATGGTCAGTCCATAATATTACGCTGAGAGCTCAGTGCACTGCAGCTCAAGAGAGCACACATGCAATAGCCAAAACACAGACATTCATTCGTTCAATCATCTTTTCCCGATTATCCAATTCCGGGTTGTGGGGGTGCTGGAGCCAGTCCCTGCTCACACTAGGCGAGGGGGGGTATGCTCTGGACAGGTCACCAGTCCATCACAGGGCCAACACACAGAGACAGAAAGAGACAGACAGAGACAAACAACCACTCACACTCACACTCAGACCTACGGACAATTTAGAATCACCAATTAACCCAAACATGATGTCTTTGGTCAGTGGGAGAAGTGCTTGGAGGAAACCCACACAGGCACGGGGAGAACATGAAAACTCCACACCGAAAGGCCCCAGGTCGGGCACTGTCGGGAACTTCTGGGGATGTTGCAAAATTGTCAGATTTTTCTATATATATATTTTCTGTATATTTTTTGATTTATTCATATTAAGACCAATTTAGTGCTAAGATCTCATGGCAATATAAACACAACTAGACCAGACATCAAAATAAATCCATGGTCTTTGTTCAGCTTCATGTGAAGGTTGTTATAAACATTTTCAGGGATGGTGAGGTGATAATTCGGTTAATTTAATTGAACTGGCAGAAAATACAAGTTCATGTGAATTTGTGTGTGATGTCACCTCACTGCAAGACTAGATTAATGTAGAATTTGTTCCCATAATGCTCCTTGAAAACAAGTAACAATATTACAGAAAGAAAGTGAAGCTAACATAGCTCTACATAATAAAGTATAAAGCTAGTAACATAGCACAGTAATTTTACTTAAAGATAATAATAAAAAAATCTTTGTCTTTGGCACTGTTTCGATGTGACAGTTTCACTTGTTCCCCTGTGTTTCCTTTGTGTACTGAAGTCTTTGCCTCAGTCTTTCTCTTTTTTTCGCTGTTGAGCTTCCCAGGAAACGTTCAGCATCTGCTCTTTAACTTTCTTTTTTTTTTTTTTTTTTACCCTGCGATACCTTGGCTTTCTGTCTTGTGTATTTGGATTTTTGGAGTTCTTGTCTTTACTGGAATGCGCCTGGCCCCTTTAAGTGCCATTTTGTGTCTTTCTTGTACAATAAATCCTAAACCCAAGTAATTGTGAAATTTTTTCAGGGCTAAGAATGGTGAATAAGACTTCTATAAATACTGCTCTGTGGCACACAGTGAAATCTAGGGAAAATAATGGCGAAAAGGCTCACTCCATTGTGGGCTGTCATGATAACACATGTATAATTATTGATTTTGGCAGTTGACGCTTCAGGCCCATTCAGTGCAGCAGACTCACACAGCAACAGACACACACAGGGTTGATTCAAAGCACACAGAACTAATTGAAAGGCGGATGACAGTATTCATTACTCATTGTTTGGGCCTTTATTGGAGGCAATGCTGTTTGACTGCCAAATAATGCATGTGGTGCTTGGCTGGTGATCACCACAGCTTACAGCATGGTGTCAGTCGAGTGAATTGAAAAGTAATGTATTCTTACGTTAAAAAAAAGAAAAGACACAAAACAAGTAGATATCACATGGTATGGGTGAAACAGACATGGTGGTTATTACACCAGAGAGCCAGTTACAGTTTAGAGTCATTATTCACAACATAAATCCTGTGATCAACTGAGCATTGGGTTAATGTATTATGTTTATGATTAAAAGTTGAAGACTTTATGGTAGACTACAAACAAACAATGGATGTCTGATGTATAGTTTTTGCACTGGAAGGATGGTGAGTGAGTGCTCATATTGCCACGCGCACACACACTCACACACACACCCTCAGCTGAGACAATTACTCAGCTGCTGTGAGAGTCAGACTGTGAGCTGGTGTCGACTATTCCCTGACAGAAACTTCACTTAAAGTAGATTCCGCACTACAACACAACCAAGACTCTTATTACCAGCACTCACTTTCATTTACCAGACACTTTTTAAAAAATTATTTATTGCTTTGCAGTGGGAGAAAATTGCCTAAATTTGATGAGAACGCACACGCAAGCTCAATCTTCCATGCGTCCGTCATCTGGGAGCTATAATGGCGATGTCGTTTAGGAGGAATGCAACATGAAAGCACCATTTATAATCAAAGAAATAATGGCAAAACATTCAGCCCTAGGGGGATCCCCAACACAATTTGGTTGTGCCACAGATCCTTCATCCTGTCCTCCCCCTGCCTGTGATTCCCACTACCCGTTCCCACTCACATCTGGGAGCTATCGGGGCTATTTAGCAGCTAATCAATGCTTAATTAAAATAGGGTTGTTAATTAAAATGACTGGTGGAAGGGTTGGGTTAGGGTTAGGGTTAGGGTTGAGGTGTTTAGGAATATGGGCCTGCTCTTATGGAAACATGGGGATATCTTCCAAACTGTAACTTTGTTAACTTCAAAAAGAGCTTAAGAAGCTGTTCGGCAAAATCAGTGTCAGAAACCCTACGGCATAGTCAACCCCTGTTGTATTCACAGATGAGGGACCTGACCTTTGTTTTAGCTCTGATATGTGTACTCCGAGATAAAGAACAGAGCAGAAGCTTAAAACCTTTGCAAAAGAATATTCTACAAATTACCTCATGGTGGAGATATTTTCTTCTTGGTACAGGTAATCCATACTCGTAGAAGATGAAGGATGGCCTTTTGACTTGCTTTTAGTGGCTTTGATTGAATACCAGCCTCTACTGTCTTGTTTCCAGTTGAACAAATGAGTTTCAGTGAGAGTAGCCACCAGCACTGAGGCTGCTCTTTCAAAATGAAGTATTTTTATCTGCTGCCTCTGCTGGGAGTAAATGGAAGTTTGGTGAGAGAGGGAGAGGGAGGAGGGTTTGAAATGACAGACAAATAGAGCAGTGTGTGTCTTTGTATGTGCATGTGTCTGTATGTGAAGAACTGAAAGGAGATGTACTCGTCCCCTGGCCATGCCAAAGAGCTATATTTTTAAGCCCAAGCTAATTGGAAACAGAGTACAACAGGACTCTCATAAGAAAAATATCCCTTTTATTGCATCCAGTGATTAACATTGACCTTTAGCTGAGAATGGAAGGTGCTTAAGCTGAGTAGAAGGGAGTGGGATCGTGAAAAAGGAGAGAAAGAGCGCAAGAAGGAGAGAAGAAGAGAAAATGACAGAGAGAGATCACAGTAATTAATGTGTATGGAGCGCTAAAGGCATTATGCAAATAAAAGATGAATTCCAAAGCTCAAACTTGCCCTAGAGACACAATCAGCCGCCAGATACATGGGAGCACAGATACCCCCACCCACACACACAAATTCAATATTCAACACGAAGAATTAAAACTTCTTCACTTGGTCAGCTTTCTCTTCATAACCTGGTCTGAGGTTAAAACCTTCAAGACATTCACATGTTGCGCTGTTTTGTTTGAGTTGCACCACATTCGCCACATTTCCATAATAGCACAGACAAGATGTGGGTGGATGCATTTACACCATTTTTTTTTTTTTTTTTTTTTTTTACTGGAATTGTGTTGTGCTTGACAGCGCAGTGAAACCACATATGCACTTTATTTACGATCACTGTGGCAACGGATGGCGAGGTGTTAGAGTCAGTAAAATTATAGAAAAGAACAATTATTTTTTTTTTCATTTTTTTATTTGTACTTCCTTAACAGAGGTACATGCAAATAGTTTGAGCGGCAGGTGCTCAAGTGGACAAGAAGGGCTTCCCTCTCATAATCCAACCAAATCGCCGACCTAAACAAAAAATTCTCTTTTTTCTCTTTTTTCTCTTTTTTAGCATTTTCAGTTTCTGCATTTATGTCATGCATAGCTTCATGCATATTTTACCTGCATAGTTTTATTTTTAAGCCTAATGCATAGCTGTTGTCAAAGTTGGGTGTTGAGTCGTTTTAAAAGTTCAATTTCACAGGGACAAAAAATGCCAAGGCCCAGGGCAATTCATCTGCTGCCAGTAATGTAGGGGGTCATATAGAAGGGCATGCTGGTCTGCATGACTCTCAGTTTGTCTGAGGGGGCTGTGACAAAGGAGACTTGTACATATCTCAGATTTAACTCAAAAGCAGGCTCTGTCATTTTAACCCCCCCTTTAGATGAGTACTGATGCAATGGGCCAAATTTCAAAAAATAAATATAAAAGTAGAAAAAGAAATCAAATTAAATCTTGCAGAAAAGGCATTTGTCTAGCCTGAGGCAAAGAGGGCAGCTGCTTGATCTGTGCATATTCCCCTTTTCTCAGTAGTGTTGATCATGGTGTAACATTCTTTGTCCTACTTTACAGACTTCAGAGGACAAGTGAAGGGAATAGACAAGACAAGTTGCGTAGTTAATGAAAGTAAAGACAAAGTCAATAGTCAATAAAATACATCTTTAAATATTAAAGGATCCCTGGAGAGTTTTTGACCTCTAGTCCAACAAAGACGACTACACACTCAAGGGTGCAAATGTGTGTGCATGCAGATAATGCAATATACAATCCTGCCAAGGATTTCACACTACTCCACTTCTTGCACGGCATGTCACCACTATTCTGGCAAAGTCTGCTTGTTTGAAAACATGGCAAACAATGCTGGTTTTAAAATGCTTGTGAAATCAGTTTTGCCATTGATTATGAGAAAACAAATGATCAGGCTCCATAAATACACAAAATGTGTTTTTCGGGGGTAACATGAATTTTTAATGGTTTGCCAGAAATATCCACATGGTTTGAATGTTATGTAATTTTTGCAGATTCATAACTTCAGTTATGTGATTTGTTGTGGCATAAACAAATTGAGTGAGACAGAGCATTCATGTCTGGTGGACATTAACTGAGTGTCCTCTACAGTTATGTCCCCAGTGCCAACTGGAGACTATGCACCGAGTGTAACAATTATAATTTTCACTTTAAAAGCCATTCCTAGTATCTGCCTCTGCTGTGGCTTAATAAACCTCTAAACATGTAATATATTTTAATGAGCTGGATCTGGATCAACACAGACTGATTAATTCTCAGAGGATGCATGTGCCCCATGACAAAGTAACCAATATGAAAGAGGCCTATTTTCAAAATGAGAAGAAAATCCTGACTCGCAAAAATGTAATTACCGTACTTTTACATGCCTGCAAACACAAGTTAACATAACATCGATTCTTTCTCCTCTCTCTTGGATACTCCATATGCACAGGGTTTCCTTGCTTCTGCTGCCAGAGTTTGTGGATCCTTTCCCACACATCACTTTGCCTATGGCTTACCTATAAAACACTCAGAGACCATTAAACCTTTCACATGTGTTAATAAGGCGATAAACAGGTGCTATAGCTGCTGCTGCAATGCTAACATGCCTGTGGGAAAAGGCAGTTTCCCACAGGCATCACATAGTGGATAGCACACATACACACACACATACACACAACTCTTCTGCTACTATATCTAATGTCATACAGCAAAATATCTTTGCTAAGTAAAAATGAATCAAATGTCCATGAGATAGGAATCTCACATTGGTCTATGGGGTTTGTATCTGGACTTAAGCTAGTCCAATTTTATCTTGGATTTTTGAGGTCATTGTGGTATTGACAAGGAACCGTTCCCGCATCAGTCAACCTTTAATCATGTCACATGTACTTCAGAAAAAAATTTCTACTGGGATCCTTTAACCTCCTGCTCTGCTACTCATGTCTGGCCGGGCGGCCAGCTCTGCTACTAGTCCCAGTACTTTTAAACTTTTCACGTCCTCAGAAATTGCTTCACACCCTCACCCTGATGAGTGCTTCAGCTAAGAGATTTACTTTTATGAGGTCCATGTCCTGATAAGCGGAGTCCTTGTGAGACCTTTGAAACTATGTCCAAAGATCCTGAATA